>NC_089839.1:309321454-309566454 GCF_035609145.1 Eleutherodactylus coqui
GGGAAATGATGTATGGGGAAAAAGTTGTGTTGGCTCGTACCGTCTCCAAAAAATTAAAGCAGTTTTCTGGAAGCAGAGGTGAATCTAAAGAGCTGCAGAGGCAACAGTCACACCCCAGCCCTGGCCCTTGGGGGGCTCTAGGGCCCCCCTGCCACATAACAAGTCACCAGTATTATTAATGGCACCTGGTATGTGGCTGCAGACCTCCCAAGTTTTGCAAAAAGGTAACGACCGACAAGTCTTGGGGCGCGCTGAAGCGTTGCAGCAGATTTTTCCCATTAGGTCATGTCCATTTTTAGTGCCCCTCAGTGACCCCTTCATAGTAGTAGCACCCCTCAGTGACCCCCTCATAGTAATAGCACCCCTCAGTGACCCCCTCACAGTAATAGCACCCCTCAGTGACCTCCTCACAGTAATAGTGCCCCTCAGTGACCACCTTATAGTAATAGCACCCCTCAGTGACCTCCTTACAGTAATAGCACCCCTCAGTGACCCCCCACAGTAATAGTGCCCCTCAGTGACCCCCTCACAGTAATAGTGCCCCTCAGTGACCCCCTCACAGTAATAGCACCCCACAGTGACCACCTTATAGTAATAGCACCCCTCAGTGACCTCCTTACAGTAATAGCACCCCTCAGTGACCCCCCACAGTAATAGTGCCCCTCAGTGACCCCCTCACAGTAATAGTGCCCCTCAGTGACCTCACAGTAATAGTGCCCCTCAGTGACCTCCTCACAGTTATAGTGCCCCTTAGTATTCCTACCATAGTAATAATGCCCCCCTCAGAAATAGTTCCCGCACATGTCCCCCTCAGCAACAGTGTACCTGCATGCTCCCCTGAGTAATAACACCCTCACACGCCCCCTTTTAAGCACTAAAATTGAAAAATCCTATTTATATTCCCCATTTTCACCTCTACTCTGCTTTCTTCCTGGTAGTGCCATAATGTGATCACTGCGGCCAATCCCCGACCTCAGCATTGGTAAACCAGCTCTACCTGGCAGTGGGGGCTTGTAGGGGCATCTAGCAAGAAGGGTGAGTTAGTGTTTTTTTTTTAATTCTATTTTACTCCACTACTCACACTCCTGTGGGACATAGGCCTTCCAGGATGATGGGGCAGCCCCCAAATTCTGTGACTGTTCTGGCCCCAACCGTAATAGTGCCTTCAGTAATGGCCCTTATAATAACTGTGCCCCCAGTTGTGGCCCCAACAGTAATAGTGCCTTCAGTAGTGGCCCCTATAATAACTGTGGCTCCAAAAGTAATAGTGCCTTCAGTAGTGGCCCCTATAATAACTGTGGCTCCAAAAGTAATAGTGCCTTCAGTAGTGGCCCCTATAATAACTGTGCCCCCAGTTGTGGCCTCAAAAGTAATAGTGCCTGATACGTTGCAGGACCGGCTCAATCACCATGTTCCTTGATAGCATGCAGAGTGCGAGATTGCGATATGAGGCAGCAAATTGTTCAGTGCAGACGTAAATGCATCCACACACCTCAAACCAGATTGGGGAAGGGGTGACTGCAAACAAAATAGTCTGCACATGTGAACCGACACCAAAAATGCCAGCCATAGATAAGTGCGACATGCCATATAGGATTACAACCCATACTGGCAAAGCTTGCCCTGTATTACCACAGTGCGCCACACTGGCTGGCACCCCAGGCTCCCCCAGCATCTATACCAGGCCACACAAAAAAATTCTGATAAATGCGGGTGTTAGTTAGCATTTTGGCCAAGACACATAAGCTGATGTGCCGCGGCAAGGCCACCGGAGGTACGGCAGAACTGGCGCTATCTCACTGTTAACCAGATTAAAATCACAGAGGTGAGAGAAAAAATGTACAATGACTCAACCCATAGAAAAAGGAGGCCAAATATGCATCCCTGATATGCTGCAGGCTAATTGTAATCTGGTTAATAGTGAAATAGCGTAGGTGCTGACATATGTGTAGTGGCCTTGCAGCAGAACGTCAGCTTATGTGTCTGGGCCAAAATGCTAACACCCACATTTATCAGTATATTTTTTTGCACACAATCTGCTATAGATGCTGGGGCAGCCCGGGGTGCCAGCCAGTGTGGCGCACTGTGGTAATACAGGGCAATCCACTGCTTTGCCAGTATGGGTGGTAATCCTGTATAGCATGGCGCACTTATCTATGGTAATTGAGCCTGTCCTGCAACGTATCTGGGGATGCATGTTTGGTCTCCTTTTTTTGTGAGTTATGTCTTCGTACATTTTTTCTCTCACCTCTGTGATTTCAAAAGTAATAGCAGCCCAAATAGTAATAGAGCCCCCGTACTAATAGTGACTCCTTTAGTGGCCCCAATAGTAATAGAGCCCCCGTACTAATAGTGACTCCTTTAGTGGCCCCAATAGTAATAGAGCCCCCGTACTAATAGTGACTCCTTTAGTGGCCCCAATAGTAATAGAGCCCCCGTACTAATAGTGACTCCTTTAGTGGCCCCAATAGTAATAGAGCCCCCGTACTAATAGTGGCTCCTTTAGTGGCCCTAATAGTAATAGAGCCCCCGTATTAATAGTGGCTCCTTTAGTGGCCTCAATAGTAATAGAGCCCCCGTACTAATAGTGACTCCTTTAGTGGCCCTAATAGTAAGAGAGCCCCCATACTAATAGTGGCTCCTTTAGTGGCCCCAATAGTAATAGAGCCCCCGTACTAATAGTGACTCCTTTAGTGGCCCTAATAGTAATAGAGCCCCCGTACTAATAGTGACTCCTTTAGTGGCCCAAATAGTAATAGAGCCCCCGTACTAATAGTGACTCCTTTAGTGGCCCCAATAGTAATAGAGCCCCCATACTAATAATGACACCTTTAGTGGCCCCAATAGTAATAGAGCCCCCATACTAATAGTGACTCCTTTAGTGGCCCCAATAGTAATAGAGCCCCTGTACTAATAGTGACTCCTTTAGTGGCCCCAATAGTAATAGAGCCCCCGTACTAATAGTGACTCCTTTAGTGGCCCCAATAGTAATAGAGCCCCCGTACTAATAGTGACTCCTTTAGTGGCCCTAATAGTAATAGAGCCCCCGTACTAATAGTGATACCTTTAGTGGCCCAAATAGTAATAGAGCCCCCGTACTAATAGTGGCTCCTTTAGTGGCCCCAATAGTAATAGTGCCCCCATACTAATAGTGACTCCTTTAGTGGCCCTAATAGTAATAGAGCCCCCGTACTAATAGTGACTCCTTTAGTGGCCCAAATAGTAATAGAGCCCCCGTACTAATAGTGGCTCCTTTAGTGGCCCCAATAGTAATAGAGCCCCTGTACTAATAGTAACTCCTTTAGTGGCCCCAATAGTAATAGAGCCCCCGTACTAATAGTGACTCCTTTAGTGGCCCCAATAGTAATAGAGCCCCCATACTAATAGTGACACCTTTAGTGGCCCCAATAGTAATAGAGCCCCTGTACTAATAGTGACTCCTTTAGTGGCCCCAATAGTAATAGAGCCCCCGTACTAATAGTGACACCTTTAGTGGCCCCAATAGTAATAGAGCCCCCGTACTAATAGTAACTCCTTTAGTGGCCCCAATAGTAATAGAGCCCCCGTACTAATAGTGGCGCCTTTAGTGGCCCCAATAGTAATAGAGCCCCCGTACTAATAGTGACTCCTTTAGTGGCCCCAATAGTAATAGAGCCCCCGTACTAATAGTGACACCTTTAGTGGCCCCAATAGTAATAGAGCCCCCGTACTAATAGTGACTCCTTTAGTGGCCCCAATAGTAATAGAGCCCCTGTACTAATAGTGACTCCTTTAGTGGCCACAATAGTAATAGAGCCCCCGTACTAATAGTGACACCTTTAGTGGCCCCAATAGTAATAGAGCCCCCGTACTAATAGTAACTCCTTTAGTGGCCCCAATAGTAATAGAGCCCCCGTACTAATAGTGACTCCTTTAGTGGCCCCAATAATAATAGGGGCTCCTCTATGACCTTTACAAACAAACTACCTACCTAACATTGTACAGACAAATACTCCCTTGATGGCAGCGGGATTCTCTTGTGGCAGCGCCCTCGGCAGGATAATGTGCCCACTGCACTGCAGGAACTGCTCAGGAACAGGACAGAGAGATGACGGCAAAGACTTCTCCTGCTAGATCTCATCCGAATCATGGAGGCCACGCCGAGCAATGCAAGGATCTGCCGCTGATGTCTTGTACACATGCCAGAAGACCCCTTCAGAGATCTCTTGAGGAGTCCAAGCCTTGATGTGTCAGAGTGGTTTTTCCGGGGACCCGCAGATGGCAAGTAGTTATAAAGTTTTGGCTAGTCGGTAAAGGTAGCTGCCATCCTGTCTATTGAAGCATATTCCAATAATCATCATCCCTATGAGCAGAACACGCGGTACGACGTTTCACCTCTAGCGTCTATCGTTCCACCACTGACTATGCACGGTGGCGGAGATCACCACACGGTTTACCAATCAAGCCTGCATTCCACTCGCTGGCTGATGTATTTATTTGTGAATTTCGGCCTTTATGTACAGCCCCAATGCCTCAACAAGTCATAAAATGATATTTTCAGCACTTGTTCTTATAATATGACTTTGTTTCACAGGAAGCAATGAAGTAAATGGGTAATTACCCCAAATGTGTAGCAGATTGTTCTCACCCGGCGGCCGCCAGCTGTAAGAAGGTGTAAGTTTATAAATGATTTTCTATGGGAACCACAATAAAGGGAACTTACTGTAACACAGAGCGGGCGGCTGGATGGGAAGGCGCACCCATGAAATGGCCCACAGAAGTATCCATAAGGGGCTCCAAGAACTGGTAACCTCTGCAGCTGCTTCTTAAGGAGTTGGCTTCTCTTAAGGACTCTCGGTGCAGTTTGGGGACCAATAGGTGGATACAGTGACACTTGTTAGGACACGTGACTGATTCCCCGATATCCCGGGTCTATATCTGAACCTACACAGGCTCATTAGCATTTGGGGCCAGTTTTCCCTGCCCTCTCCAGATAAGGCTTTTGGGTCATTAATTAGTCCATTTAATCTAAACTCACCGCTTCTCTTACTGATACACATAGTTATACGGGATTTGTATACTGACCTGCTCGATTTAAGAACTGAAGATAGGCAGTAGACTGAAGACCCCTTTATTACAGACCCCCATCTATTAGCGTGTTGGATCCTCTTTGGCCTTCAGAACCGCAATGGTTCATCATGGCATCCATCCACAGGTATCAGAGGACCCAGGGTGCACCAAGAAAACCTTCCCCACACCTTTACTGCTCCTCCACCAGCCTGAAAGGAAGGTGTCATCCATTCATGCTGCTTGAGCCAAATTCTAACCTTCCATCACCATGGAGCAACAGAGATCTGGACCCATCTGACCAGGTGATGTTTTTCCACTGCTCAGTGATACAAGTTTTGCGCTCTTTTGCCCGCTGGAGTCTAATCTTTATTTTTCTCTTAGACACAATGGTGCTGGAAATGGTCATCTGCTGTTATACCATCCGTGCGGAGGAATGGGGAGTTGCACGTTTGGACGTGATTCCTGACATCCTCCTCCGACCCCTTTCGGTGATGAGTTGTTTCGGTCCACAGGATCCCCTTTCACTGGATGTTTTCCCCGACCACACCATTTTCTATATTATATCATAGGCTGTCACTCGTGGTCCAGCATGATTGCCTTCCAAGTATGGGATCAGTAGGTGACTATAGAGACCTATTCTTGATCTGCAGCTTCTTTCTCAGCAAGGACATTGGTTTCCAAGTGTAAGACGGTCCCGACAAGGGTTGGCTTGATGTGCTATCCTCACTGAATCCATATCCACCGCATCCATGTGCCAGTCTGTGGCTTCCAGATTTCACAGTCCTGCCCCCGTTGCCACTCACTGATCATCATGGGACTTGGAAGATGCCTGTGCGTGAGTATGATTTATGTGTGGAGATCAGTGCACACCGTCAACACAGTCTGCACAGAATGAGGTTCACATCCATTGGCATGGTCAACCCAATGACTGGTGGCTTCTCATTTGTTGAAGCCTCCTCCACCTTCACAACCGTTGTAACGTACCATGCGAACATCCGCCTGCTCTGCCGTTGAGAACTTCAGATTGTGCTCGGTCTGGTTCCTCCCGTGTGGTCTTACCACCCAGGAAGGCCTATCTGCAGGTCACATGACTGACGGCTTCAGCCGCAGGTTCATTGGAACACACAAGCCCCCCTCACCACGATAAGGTGACAATTCATCGAGCGGGATTCTCTTTATACTCTTCACACTGTTACATGAGAAAAACCCCCGCGGTTGGCAGTGAGCCCCCGGCTAGTCTATCACCGATGACCGGCCTCGTTGGAAGTCGCTCCGATCGCTGGATTTTCCCATCTAATGTGGATTCACACTGAAACTGATCCACAGAAAACTTGTTCCGTGATTTTATACCGCACTCCGGAGTCACAGGGAAGCGCCAATTGTGAGAGAACTGGGGGCTCCAATAAAGTGGCTGGGGTTTCTGATAAAGGGACCACTCATTCTAGGTTCCACATCTTTGAGCTATTTCCCCATACACTTTCTTCAGTGGAAGAGATTAAGCTGCTTGCTCGTTGCTTCAACACTTTTTTTTGTAAGATTTGCAAAACCAAGTTCACTGGATCTGCGATCAAAGGTTTTTAATTCTATTCGGTGAGGCGCTTTTTGAACTAATAGGATTGTTGCCACGGTGAGAAAGAAAGTGCGATCAAAGGTTAAACCTAAAAGAATGATCTTCCCAGCATTCATAGCGATAGTAATAAACATGGCCGCTACCAGCAGCAAACCTGGGTGTAATTTCACCACCCAGGAAAGCCCATCAGCCAGGTCTGCCATCTTGATCTACCAGAATCGGGGCTGCCCAGTGGACACCTTGGAGGACCTTTCCCGGGTGCTGATAAATCAACTAGTTGATCTTTCTTAGTTATGTGGGGTCTGTCTCCAATTGTCTTAATCATATATCCCCATGAAAGCTGCAGAAATTAAAGCGCAACTTCAGTGATTTTTATTCATTTACTATGTATCTATCCCCCCAGTATATATAAGTCGGCCAGTGTTTCCTCGGTTAGTTATTCATTTCTACCTGAATGTCCCGTCTTCTTTCTCTTCTGATGGTCATGTGATCTCAATGCTGATCGGCTCAGATCTACTTGGGGTTATGTATGCAGTTTCTAGTCAGTTTCTCAGTCTGTGTGATGCTGTTACATGGACCTACCACAGAAACTGCCTGGAGGTGGACACAGACATTCCTGTCCCAGTTACTGATGCTGATCACACAGGTATAATAGAGAAGATCACAACTCATCTTCCTGACTGTATGCTCATAAGCTGTAGCTTATTTAGATGAGTATAGAAAGTAATGATAATTAAACTGTCCCCTCAGCAGGCAGTAATGGTATAGCCTTAGCTAATGCTGTACTGATGCATCATGGGATTGATTGAAAGTAAAAGTAAAAATCTCACCATCAAGATGGTGCCTGATAAGTATCAGACAGGGGGCCCACTGCATGGAAGTGGCTGCAATACACAGAGGAGACCTTCAGAATGTGACAGGCAATCAGGTGAGGGGGGCAGTGATGGAGAAATCCTGGGAGTGGCCCTTTTAAGTCTTAGGATACAAATCTGATGCAATGTAAGTGCAGCACAGAGCAGACCTCAGGCCTCCAGAACCGGGAGATAGATAATTTATGTGTCTATGAAACACCGGAAGATCATTAAACTCTAATGAGATGTCCTTCACGTTATATAAACTTCATTAGAAGCCCAAATGTTCCAGTTTTATCACCGTACGGTTCAGACCTGACCAGAAGCCACAGAAAGCAGGAGCTTAATTTGAGGTTCATTACTATTTATTTAAGTTTGAGGTCCCCTTCCTGCTGCAGTCCGTCATCCCGCTTGTTCCTGACGGCAGAACGGCCCACTTTAGAGCCCTTCTGGGATATATTAGGAAAAAAATGGCATCACCTCCGTTCTTGTTATTCCGTCCTTCATAAATTTTTTTGTGGAAGTGCCTATCGGGTTATTATTCAAGGGAGCGATTGTCTGCGCTGAATTTCATAGTTTCCGCCTCGTTCCAAAAGGAAATGTTCCCAGGATACAGAAATCTAACCACGAAATACAATAAAAATGATGGAACGGGGAATGTTCAGTCGTCATTTTGTGGTTTGTTGGTTTCGTAAATTTGAGCTCCTGTATAGGAGAATTTGGGATATCCGAAGCCTCATCTATCCTTTACGGACGCTGGATGTATATGGGTCACCCTCCTCCAGGACCCACCAAGGTACATTTATGAGATGTCTTAATACTATGGCATGGACAACCCTTTTAATAAGCAGTTGGTTGGGAGGAGAGACATCATTAGTGTTCCTCAGCAGACCTCTTTCCTGGACCTTTCCTGGTTCCCATGATGTTTTCAAGGACCTGCATTCCCTGATGACGTCATCATCCAGCAAGATGTTTAAAGGGGTTGTCCTGCGAAACCAAGTGGGGTTATACACTTCTGTATGGCCATATTAATGCACTTTGTAATGTACATTGTGCATTAATTATGCGCCATACAGAAGTTATTCACTTACCTGTTCCGTTGCTGGCGTCCTCGTCTCCATGGTGCCGTCTAATTTTCAGCGTCTAATCGCTGGATTAGACGCGCTTGCGCAGTCCTGTCTTCTTCTTTTCTGAATGGGGCCGCTCGTGCCGGAGAGCGGCTCCTTGTAGCTCCGCCCCGTCACGTGCCGATTCCAGCCAATCAGGAGGCTGGAATCGGCAATGGACCGCACAGAAGACCTGCGGTCCACCGAGGGAGAAGATCCCGGCGGCTATCTTCACCAGGTAAGTAAGAAGTCACCGGAGCGCGGGGATTCAGGTAAGTACTATCCCGTTTTCTTTTTTAACCCCTGCATCGGGTTTGTCTCGCGCCGAACGGGGGGGCTATTGAAAAAAAACAAAAAACGTTTCGGCACGGGACAACCCCTTTAATTCTATCCTTGATACGGATCTTCTGGACCAGAGTATCAGTGATGTTGGTGTCTGACTCTTTTCCGCTGTTGGTTTCAACTTTATCCTCCAGCTTTTATATCTGGTATTGATGCCTTGTAGACCAAAATTAATTACAGTTGTTAACCCCTTAGGTCAAACATAGGCTGCGTCACTAAGGACACAACAATCCTTTTTGGGGATTTTCATCTTCAGTTTTCAGTAGCAGTAACTTTTTTACTTTCCTGTGAACATAGTCGTATGAGGGCTTGTTTTTTGCGTGGCAAGCTGAAGTTTAAGTTGGTACCATTTTGGGGTTCATATAATGTCACGAGGAGCAGGAAAAAAATCCAACGCAATTCTGCCATTGTGTTTTTTTTCTTCACCATTAATCCTGCAGCATAATTTTTTCCTCCACAAGTTGATACAAATATGACAATACAAAATTGTATTTTTTGGGGTTTTTACACTTTTGCCAATATTTTTTGTGAAAATATTTTGGAATCGCTGCATTCAAAGTTCCATAACTTTTTTTTTCTTCCATGGACAGAGTTCTGTGAGGGCTTTTTTACTGCATGACGAGCTGTAGTTTTATTGGTACCATTTTGGGGTACATATGCATTTTTTTATCACTTTTTTTGGGAGGCAAAATGAACAAAAAAGCATTTTGACTTCATTTTTTTCCCCCTGCTGGATAAAAAGTGTGTTCACTTTATTATATGGGTCGTTATGGATGCGATAATACCAAACATATGGGTTTTTAAAGAAGTTTTTTTAATCAAAGCGTGAAAATTGCACAAATTTTGTTGTTCATTTTATGTCCCTGTAGGTGACCTAAACTTGTAATGCTACTAACACTCCAATAACACACTGCAGTACTTCTGTACTGCAATGCATTATAGCTTACCATAGCAATCACAGGCCATAGCAGAACTGCTTCCCAACCAGGACATACATTTAGAGCGCCCCTACTCCCAATTCCGCTGTCTCTGATCCAACACTGCTGACCTGGTCCCCTCTTCTCTGGTGATTAAAACACAAAACAATCACATGACATCCATCCCTCACATGACTGTTGCAGCCAATTGTTGGCCTCAGCAGTCATGTGTGAATGGCACGTGACTGCTGAGGCTGGTGATTGGTTGCATCACATGTGACATCATTGCTTCCTGTTTCAGCAGGGACTGGAACGAAGGGAACTGAGTCAATGGCACTGGACCAGAGACCCAATGGAAGGGTGAGTAATGGCTGTATTTTTTGCCATTCCCTAACCCGAGGCAAGTATTTTTAACCATTTGCTGCCCATAACTTTTGTACCACCCACCTTACCAGGCATGGGTAACCTGGAAATTTAGTCAGAAACTGGTTAAAGGTTAAAAAAATCGTTTTAGAGGTGTTGTCCACTTTGACCAACCCCTTTTAATGGGATGTCCACTAGATTTCACGTGTACCAGTGAAAGACCTCATCTCGTCTCTTTAAGCTCTTTTAAGACATATATAAAGGAGGTTTTCCAGTGGGGTGAAGGCCGACGGGCCTTGAGTTTGACAATGAAGTCTTTAGCGTCATCCTTCGTGTTGCTCTTGTGGTCAATAACCATGGAGGATACTTACTAACCATCAGAGGTCAGTGTGGAAGAGAAATCCTCATTGTATCGTTTCCACGTTACTACTTACAGCGGCCCGGCTGCCACTGCTGAGACCCAACCATCTGGTCACGTGACGTGGCCTAGCAGGGAAGAGGGCGCTCCAAGCACTGTAAAGGGAATTCCCAGCCCCTAGAACGAGCCAAAGGTTCTAGGTGCCAAAAGGTGCAATATAGAAGAATTTGCTTCCAGAGGAGCTGCTGGTGGAGAAAAGCCCCGGGACCAATGCACTGAACCTGGCTGGAGTTAGAATTGGGACAGTGACATGGATTTCTGGAAACAGAAGTACAGGAACACTCCTGACCCTGGACTAGGCTGAAGTCGTAGAAGTGACACATCCCCAGCAATGTTCTTTAACTTAGGCTGACCTCAATCTGACTAAGTGTGCACACCGTAGGGCGCTATACTTCAATGCCCTTGGATAGGGTGGCCCATAGAGATAGGGTGGCAGCTATATAGCGAGACTCCTTCCCAATTTGTTACATCTGCTATTTGTAATATTAGGGTAAAGTTTTAGCTTCAAATTCCAACTTCAAGATGGCGCTCAAATGTATGAGAAATTGCGCATAAGATTTCCGATTACTCACGCTACAGCATTAATATTAACAATTCGCTTTTGCAAAAGAACCGCTACATTGTAAAACATTAAGTATTGACAACAGCATATGTCCTGACAATCTACACATTTGTGCCGTTCCTACAAAAATACCTCCCAAATATATGAAAATAGTCAAACTACGACACAAAGACTTGTCAGTCAGCGCTTGAGGACCGGGCAGCAGACTTCTGGGTGATCCTTGCGATTTGCTTCCACAACTTGAAACAACAGTTGTTTTTCCTCTTTGTGTTTAGCAAAAAGTCTGAACATTCCTGGTCTCTGAGCCCAACCTCGTCGTAGACATAAGAGCCTGACACTGCCCCAAATAAAGGGTTGTCAAAAGAAAAAAAAGAGGGTGTCTTGCTTTGTAGTTGAAAGTTGAGTTTTTGGGGCCCCCCTAGCCTTGGACTATTAGCCAACTTTTATTGCTTGCAGATACGAACTGAGATAGCGATGCAAGAGTGCGAGCCTACCTAATTCAACCCAGAGTTCGAAGACTGTGTTTTGGGAGATCTTCTCGATAGTAGAGTGATGTACCCTAATAAAGACGAACCGTAGGTCCCATTACACGAACTATATTGGATCAACAGGACTGATCTGATTACAGCGTTATTGATACTGATTGCCGGCGTTGTTGTTGTTCTGTACTAAGTGCGAAGCGTTATTGTTTCTTATTGGGTATTAATCCAGATAGCGATCGGTGGATATACGGTAAAAGTTAAACTGCTTACTTGTTATTATAACATTATTCGCTTTCATCCCTTTTGTTTGTAAATAAATCTTGTTTTGTAACTCCTTCTGCTGCATCGTATCCTGAATCAGTGTCACAACATACACACAGGTGAAATCATCTAGAAGATGTAACAGATTATTGTTAGAGATGAGCGAACGTACTCGTCCGAGCTTGATATTCGTGCGAATATTAGGGTGTTCGGGATGCTCGTTACTCGTAACGAGCACCATGCGGTGTTCCGGTTACTTTCAGTTTCCTCTCTGAGACGTTAGCGCGCTTTTCTGGTCAATTGAAAGACAGGGAAGGCATTACAACTTCCCCCTGTGACGTTCAAGCCCTATACCACCCCCCTGCTGTGAGTGGCTGGGGCGATCATGTGTCACCCGAGTATAAAAGTCGGCCCCTCCCGCGGCTCGGCTCAGATGCCTTGTGACTTAGCTGAGGGAAAGTGCTGTTCTATTGGAGTTGCTGTAGGGAGAGTGTTTGTAGTGAGTGTAGGCTTCAAGAACCCCAACGGTCCTTCTTAGGGCCACATCTACGTGTGTGCAGGCTGCTTCAAAATCGGCAGTGCAGAGCATTGCACCCTGTATTAGGGACAGAAGTGTTGCATAGGCAGGGAGAGTGTTAGGAGTGAGTGTAGCCTTCAAGAACCTCAACGGTCCTTTCTAGGGCCAAATTTAAGCGTGTGCAGTACTGTCCAGGCTGCTGTTAGCAGTGTTGCATTTTTTTTTTTTCCAGAAAATCGTCTGTGCAGAGCATTGCACCCTCCATTGATACTACAGGGACAGAATTGTGTAGGCAGGGCCAGAAGACATTTATTGTTCATTGAATATCCGCAGTGGGGCCTTCCCTTTGCAAAAAAGCAGGGAAAAATTATATTTGGCCTGCCTGTGTCAGTCCTAAGGTCTCCGTGTACGTGTGTGCTGCGTGGAGAACGTACAAAAATCAAATGCAACCAGCTACGGTTTACTGCAGGCTTGCGCCATTGTCTTTCCTGACTGGCAAATACCTGCTCTGCCAGAGTTAATAACTCTGCTACACTAAAGTTGTGTGACACTTTTTCAGGGCCACACCACAGTTATTAAACGTATTGTTCATTGAATATCCGCAGTGGGGCCCTCCCTTTGCAAAAAAGCGAAAAAATTATATTTGGCCTGCAGGCTTGCGCCAATTTATTTCCTGCCTGGGAAATCAAATCACTGGTAATACAGCATGCTGAGGGGTAGGGGTAGGCCTAGAGGACGTGGACGCGGAGGGCCAAGTGAGGGTGTGGGCACAGGCCGAGCTCCTGATCCAGGTGTGTCGCAGCCGACTGCTGCGCGATTAGGAGAGAGGCACGTTTCTGGCGCCCCCACATTCATCGCCCAATTAATGGGTCCACGCGGGAGACCTTTATTAGAAAATGAGCAGTGTGAGCAGGTCCTGTCCTGGATGGCAGAAAGTGCTTCGAGCAAGCTATCATCCACCCAGAGTTCTGCGCCGTCCAGTGCTGCAAATCCGAATCCTCTGTCTGCTGCTCCTCCTTCCTCCCAGCCTCCTCACTCCACTACAATGACACCTGCTCAGGAGCGGGCAGACTCCCAGGAACTGTTCTCGGGCCCCTGCTCAGATTGGGCAGCAGTGGTTCCTCTCCCACCAGAGGAGTTTATCGTCACTGATGCCCAACCATTGGAAAGTTCCCGGGGTCCGGGGGATGAGGCTGGGGACTTCCGGCAACTGTCTCAAGACCTTTCAGTGGGTGAGGAGGACGATGACGATGAGACACAGTTGTCTATCAGTGAGGTAGTAGTAAGGGCAGTAAGTCCGAGGGAGGAGCGCACAGAGGATTCGGAGGAAGAGCAGCAGGACGATGAGGTGACTGACCCCACCTGGTGTCCAACGCCTACTCAGGACAGGTCTTCAGAGGGGGAGTCAAGGGCATCAGCAGGGCAGGTTGCAAGAGGCAGTGCGGTGGCCAGGGGTAGAGGCAGGGCCAGACCGAATAATCCACCAAGTGTTTCCCAAAGCGCCCCCTCGCGCCATGCCACCCTGCAGAGGCCGAGGTGCTCTAAGGTCTGGCAGTTTTTCACAGAGACGCCTGACGACCGACGAACAGTGGTGTGCAACCTTTGTCGCGCCAAGATCAGCCGGGGAGCCACCACCAACAGCCTGACCACCACCAGCATGCGCAGGCATATGATGGCCAAGCACCCCACAAGGTGGGACGAAGGCCGTTCACCGCCTCCGGTTTGCACCGCTGCCTCTCCCCCTGTGCCCCAACCTGCCACTGAGATCCAACCCCCCTCTCAGGACACAGGCACGACCGTCTCATGGCCTGCACCCACACCCTCACCTCCGCTGTCCTCGGCCCAATCCAGCAATGTCTCGCACCGCACCGTCCAGCCGTCGCTAGCGCAACTGTTGGAGCGCAAGCGCAAGTACGCCGCCACGCACCCGCACGCTCAATCGTTAACCGTCCACATAGCCAAATTTATCAGCCTTGAGATGCTGCCGTATAGGGTTGTGGAAACGGAGGCTTTCAAAGCTATGATGGTGGCGACGGCCCCGCGCTACTCAGTTCCCAGTCGCCACTACTTTTCCCGATGTGCCGTCCCAGCCCTGCACGACCACGTCTCCCGCAACATTGTACGCGCCCTCACCAATGCGGTTAGTGGCAAGGTCCACTTAACTACGGACACGTGGACAAGCACAGGCGGGCAGGGCCACTACATCTCCCTGACGGCACATTGGGTGAATTTAGTGGAGGCTGGGACAGAGTCAGAGCCTGGGACCGCTCACGTCCTACCCACCTCCAGAATTGCGGGCCCCAGCTC
Source organism: Eleutherodactylus coqui (assembly GCF_035609145.1). NCBI lineage: Eukaryota > Metazoa > Chordata > Amphibia > Anura > Eleutherodactylidae > Eleutherodactylus > Eleutherodactylus coqui. Next base: position 309,336,200 of record NC_089839.1, read on the forward strand.
GGTGGTGGTATGTTCGGCGGTGTATGCTTCTTCCACTAAAGCACCCTCCTCCTCCTCCTCAACCTCTGTCTCGCAATCAAGATGTGTCAGCAGCAGCAGGACGTCGCCAGCAGTCGGTGTCGCGCGGCGTGGCAGCACAGCGGTGGGCAAGCGTCAGCAGGCCGTGCTGAAACTACTCAGCTTAGGAGATAGGAGGCACACGGCCCACGAACTGCTGCAGGGTCTGACAGAGCAGACCGACCGTTGGCTTGCGCCGCTGAGCCTCCAACCGGGCATGGTCGTGTGTGACAATGGCCGTAAGCTGGTGGCGGCTCTGCAGCTCGGCAGCCTCACGCACGTGCCATGCCTGGTCTTTAATTTGGTGGTTCAGCGCTTTCTGAAAAGCTACCCACGCTTGTCAGACCTGCTCGTAAAGGTGCGCCAGCTCTGTGCACATTTCCGCAAGTCCCACACGGACGCTGCCACCCTGCGCACCCTGCAACATCGCTTTAATCTGCCAGTGCACCGACTGCTGTGCGACGTGCCCACACGGTGGAACTCTACGCTCCACATGTTGGCCAGGCTCTATGAGCAGCGTAGAGCTATAGTGGAATACCAACTCCAACATGGGCGGCGCAGTGGGAGTCAGCCTCCTCAATTCTTTTCAGAAGAGTGGGCCTGGTTGGCAGACATCTGCCAGGTCCTTCGAAACTTTGAGCAGTCTACCCAGGTGGTGAGCGGCGATGCTGCAATCATTAGCGTCACCATTCCTCTGCTATGCATCTTGAGAACTTCCCTGCAAACCATAAAGGCAGCCGCTTTGCGCTCGGAAACCGAGCCGGGGGAAGACAGTATGTCGCTGGATAGTCAGAGCACCCTCCTGTCTATATCTCAGCGCGTTCAGGAGGAGGAGGAGGAGCATGAGGAGGATGAGGAGGAGGGGGAAGAGACAGCTTGGCCCACTGCTGACCGTACCCATGCTGCTTGCCTGTCATCATTTCAGCATGTATGGCCTGAGGAGGAGGAGGAGGAGGAGGAGGAGGAGGAGGAGGATCCTGAAAGTGATCTTCCTAGTGCGGACAGCCATGTGTTGCGTACAGGTACCCTGGCACACATGGCTGACTTCATGTTAGGATGCCTTTCTCGTGACCCTCGCGTTACACGCATTCTGGCCACTACGGATTACTGGGTGTACACACTGCTCGATCCACGCTATAAGGAGAACCTTCATTCCCAAAGAGGAAAGGGGTTCGAGAGTGTTGCTATACCACAGGACCCTGGCGGAGAAGCTGATGGTAAAATTCCCAGCCGACAGCGCTAGTGGCAGAAGGCGCAGTACCGAGGGCAAGGTAGCAGGGGAGGTGCGTAGATCGAGCAGCATGTACATCCCAGGCAGTGCAACAGTCTTTAAGGGCCTGGGCAGCTTTATGGCTCCCCAGCAAGACTGTGTCACCGCTCCCCAGTCAAGGCTGAGTCGGCGGGAGCACTGTAAAAGGATGGTGAGGGAGTACGTAGCCGATCGCACGACCATCCTTGGTGACGCCTCTGCCCCCTACAACTACTGGGTGTCGAAGCTGGACACGTGGCCTGAACTCGCGCTGTATGCCCTGGAGGTGCTTGCTTGTCCTGCGGCTAGCGTCTTGTCGGAGAGTGTGTTTAGTGCGGCTGGGGGAATCATCACAAATAAGCGTACCCGCCTGTCAACCGACAGTGCCGACAGGCTAACACTCATCAAGATGAACAAAGCCTGGATTTCGCCAGACTTCTCTTCTCCACCAGCGGACAGCAGCGATACGTAAGCAATACGTAGGCTGCACCCGCGGATGGAAGCATCGTTCTCTCTCACCATCCAAAACGGGGACATTTCTGCTTCATCAATCTGTGTCTAATATTCCTCCTCCTCCTCCTCCTGCTCCTCCTCCTGAAACCTCACGTAATCACGCTGAACGGGCAATTTTTCTTAGGGCCACAAGGCTCACTCAAATAATTTTTCGAAACAATTTTTATACGTTTCAATGCTCTTAAAAGCGTTGAAACTTTAACTTGAACCAATTTTTCGTTACACTGGGCTGCCTCCAGGCCTAGTTACCACTTAAGCCACATTAACCAAAGCGATTAATGGGTTTCACCTGCCATCTTGGTTGGGCATGGCCAATTTTTACTGAGGTACATTAGTACTGTTGGTACACCAAATTTTTGGGGCCCTCACCTACAGTGTAATCATAGCAATTTGTATGTTCTTCGCCTGCACTCATGGTACAGAAGTGTGTGTGGGGTTGGCCTACACTTTAGCTACATAAATGTAACTTGGGCCTTGGCTATACTGCAGCTACTGAAATGGAACTAAGACTGCGCTCCCACTATACTGCTGCTTCAGAATTGTTACTGGGGCCTGTCTTGAGTGCTACTATTGCTGACCTGGAACGAAGACTGCGCTCCCGCTATACTGCTGCTTCGGAATTGTTACTGGGGCCTGTCTTGAGTGCTACTATTGCTGACATGGAACGAAGACTGCGCTCCCGCTATACTGCTGCTTTGGAATTGTTACTGGGGCCTGTCTTGAGTGCTACTATTGCTGACATGGAACGAAGACTGTGCTCCCGCTATACTGCTTCGGAATTGTTACTGGGGCCTGTCTTGAGTGCTACTATTGCTGACATGGAACGAAGACTGCGCTCCCGCTATAATGCTGCTAGTGATATGTTAGTGGGGCCTGTCCTAATGCTACGGCTGAAATGTTACGAATTATGGGCTCTGCCTATACCGCAGCTAATGGTATGTCTCTGGGGTGTGGAAACAGAGGCTTCCCAAAGACATGATGGCGGCGAGGCCATTTCCCACTAACGCGGTTACTGTTAAGGTGCATATAACCACGGACACGTGGAGAGGACACGTAGTGCCTCAAAAACATCCCCCCGCCACGGCCCACTTAATCCTGGCCACATTCCGAAAACCAACAAAATAAAACCGCTCTACTAGGTCCGCAGTCACCACCACATTACCACCAACGCGGTTACTGTTAAGGTACATATTACCAGTCTGACTGGGGCATGCAGACACCTTGACAGAATGAATAGTGTGTGGTACATAGGTTCCCCATTGCTATGCCCACGTGTGCAGCTCCTGATGGCGGTGGCACAGGATTCTATTTCTCATTGCTTCTGTACAGCATTGTGGGCTATCGCCCCGCCCCTTTTAAAGAGGGTCGCTGCCTAGCCGTGCCAACCCCTCTGCAGTGTGTGCCTGCGGTTCCTCCTCATGGCAGACGCACTTCTAAATAGACATGAGGGTGGTGTGGCATGAGGGCAGCTGAAGGCTGCGCAGGGACACGTTGGTGTGCGCTGTGGGGGGGAGGGTTGGGCAGCATGTAACCCAGGAGAAGTGGCAGCGGAGTGTCATGCAGGCAGTGATTGTGCTTTGTTGGAGGTAGTGTGGTGCTTAGCTAAGGTATGCCTTGCTAATGAGGGCTTTTCAGAAGTAAAAGTTGTTGGGAGGGGGGGGGGCCCACTCTTGCCGGTATTGTGGCTTAATAGTGGGACTTGTGAACTTGAGATGCAGCCCAACATGTAGCCCCTCGCCTGCCCTATCCGTTGCTGTGTCGTTCCCATCACTTTCTTGAATTGCCCAGATTTTCACACATGAAAACCTTAGCAAGCATCGGCGAAATACAAAAATGCTCGGGTCGCCCATTGACTTCAATGGGGTTCGTTATTCGAAACGAACACTTGAGCATCGCGAAAAGTTGGTTCCGAGTAACGAGCACCCGAGCATTTTGGTGCTCGCTCATCTCTAATTATTGTGAGTCATTCTTTAACAAATTGTTCCTAGGGGGCGGGCCAAGAAGGCTCAGTACTGTATTAGAGCCTGGTTCTCCATAGGGTCCTCTGTTGGCCCAGTTTAACCCTGGTAAAGGAGTATGGGGCCACCAAAACATGTACAATGGAGATTGTAGTGCAAAATAATAGCATTTTTAATGATGGCTGTGACATCTGCTTTTTTCCTTTCTTTCAATGAATATTGAGTAATACAGAAGTAGTCCTCAGGTGGCTTTACACGGGACAGTTATTGTCTAACTAGTTGCTCGATAAAACAATTGTTACAATGTAAGCACGGCCACAAACGGTCATGAGTGAGAATTCATTCATGATTCACTTTGTTTCAGCTCACCTAAAAATAGTCGCTGGTTGCTTAGTTATCATCTGGTGTAAAAGGTGATCGTTGTCTTTCAGCCACTAGCCAACAGCTTTGCAGGGAGGCCTCTGCTTGTTCTGCGTGCGCCTCCCATCAAACACTGATTGGCTTTCGCCTTCGTTTTAACATTTCACCCTCCCATATAATGCTCATTGGTTCCCACAAATACGCGTGAGCGATCCCCCCCTGAACGGTCCCTGCAGTTTTTTTACAGAACGCTCTCCGTCACGGTCTCTGGCAGGTTTGGCTGTCCTCTGAACATTTGATGCCGTGATCTTTAGAAGCAGCGAGGGTTCATTCAAAGACCCTTCAGTGGACTCCATACCCAATGACAGAACCGCCCAGGAACCTCACACCCCGTAAGTAGTTGGCGATTGATATTTCGGCCCATGATAAAACACTTGTTGATACAATTAGCGACTATGTAGAGCGATTATTACTCAGTCGATCACTGTCCCGTGTAAAGCCACCCTCATTGACAAGCAGCCAGGAACGGTTCACCAAGTGATCCTGCAGTTTGTGGCCTCCACAACAACATCCCAGATGCGCACATCGGCGGGCGCAGGTTTCATGTAGCAGTGCTGCCGTCTCGCCCAGGTCTGACCCCAAGAACGCAGATGTGGCCAACCGGTGACCAAAATGACAGCGTTGGTTTCCTCGACTCTTCCAGTTCCTATCATTTCTCCAACATAAAAGCCTTTCCAAAACCCTTAATCACTTAATTGTCACCTCTCCGCGAGCGCGCGCCCCGACCCTCACCGCCATCCGCTCACGACAACCTCCAGGATTAAAATAGACGGGAATGACATGTTTCCAATTATCGTCAGTTTCTTTCTTTAATATTTCTGATTTGACGATTTCGCTGTAATAACCAGGAAAGTTTTATGTCTTTGTTTTTAGTATTATGAAGTTAATTCGGATGGCAGCGCCCGGCAGATGTGCGGCAGAGAACTGGAGGGTTTTATGGGAAAACATCTTTTTTTTCTACATGAAGTTATGAAACATGAGGACACATATGGTTCCAGTTTGGTTGCCAGAAGGAACATTTAGTGAGTATAAAATATTTGGAGGAGCTTATGGCGTCTTAAAGGAGAAGGTTTCTCTTTTCACTACATGCAAGTTATACTCCCTGTACGCTCATTGTCAAAACCAAACCCTCTCCTAGAAGTTGGCGGAAGGAAACTTTCTCTGTGTGACTGAAACATTGATGTAAGTAATTAAAGTATCAGAGCAAAAGGGTCATTTATTGTACCGCCTCTAGCTTGGATACAGGATGTGATACGGGGGGCATGGAGGCTCTAGTACCCTGTTGTACCACCTCTAGCTTGGATACAAGATGTGATACAGGTGGGCATGGAGGCTCTAGTACCCTGTTGTACCTCCTCTAGCTTGGATACAAGATGTGATATGGGCAGGCATGGAGGCTCTAGTACCCTGTTGTACCGCCTGTAGCTTGGATACAAGATGTGATACGGGTGGGCATGGAGGCTCTAGTACCCTGTTGTACCGCCTCTAGCTTGGATACAAGATGTGATACAGGCGGGCATGCAGGCTCTAGTACCCTGTTGTACCACCTCTAGCTTGGATACAGGATGTGATACGGGGGGGCATGGGGGCTCTAGTACCCTGTTGTACCGCCTGTAGCTTGGATACAAGATGTGATATGGGTGGGCATGGAGGCTCTAGTACCCTGTTGTACCGCCTCTAGCTTGGATACAAGATGTGATACAGGCGGGCATGCAGGCTCTAGTACCCTGTTGTACTGCCTCTAGCTTGGATACAAGATGTGATACGGTGGCATGGAGGCTCTAGTACCCTGTTATACCACCTCTAGCTTAGATACAAGATGTGATACAGATGGGCATATTCAAAAACGATGCCATTAAACAATACAACTTGTCGCACAAAAAAACAAGCCATCTTACGGTTATGTCGACTGAGAATTGGTTGGTGATTAAGGAGCAAACAGGCTTTATTACTAAAGGGTTAAAGTCTAAGCAGGGGAGTAGGAAAGGACATGCAGAGGCAGCAGTCGCACTCGGGCCCTCAGACTTTAGGGGTGGCTAGGCCCCTCTTCTACCTAAGAAGTTCCCAGTCTTATAAATGGCCCATGGTAGGTGGGGACCTTGGTGTGGATTTTGCATTGGCGCCCGGTGCTCCTCCGTAGCCGACATCATGCTTCTTCCGGTTCGATCACCGCTGATTGGACATTTTATCCTCATGGAAATATTTGAACTCTTCTGAGTTTCTGAAGGAAATAAAGGAATTGTGAAAACTGTAACAGAACATCATCCGTGGCCTCGCCAGCGAGAACGCAGCAATGAATCCACTCCTCCCCCCGACCCGATAGCGGTGAGAAGACAATAAAGGATCTCCGACTCCGTTGCTTCATTATCAGCATCAAACACTGAAAAAAGATGAAGAGTCGATGAGATGAAGACGATCCGGACCAAAACGTCAGGTTAAAAGCAATTAAGTTGGATTTTTGGCAAATCCGTTATTTCTAGCTGCTTTCCCATCTTGTAGTAATGAAATTACAACAATCTGGAGATGGAGAAGGTCCTGGCAGGGCGCCCGAAGGTGCGGAGCGAAACTCCATAGACAGAACAGGAGTCAAGTTCAACTTCAAAGGTTGTGCAGATTGTGGCTGTATGATCACAGCGTTACTCACGCCCGCCCAGCCTAAACATTGTACTTCAGTTTATACTCCATGCAGCTAATCACATTACTGGAACGCTCTGGTCTCCATCACTGCTGTAAATATGTCACAGGACGATGTTATTAGATCAGGGTGTTTATCCTATGGAACGAGTACATGGATGTGTGAATCCCAAAGACCGGGCTGTGCAAGTCTTTAGATATGGGGGGCGCAAATATGGACAAGTGCATGGCAAAGTTTAAAGGATTTCTCACCTTTGATCATTGTCGTAGAACTACATAACACATTGTGATGCTATGTACATACAATACATATCCTTCCTGAGTTACATCCTGTATTATACTCCAGAGCTGCACTCACTATTCTGCTGGTGGAGTCACTGTGTACATACATTGCTTATCCTTTACTGATCCTGAGTTACATCCTGTATTATACTCCAGAGCTGCACTCACTATTCTGCTGGTGGAGTCACTGTGTACATACATTACTTATCCTGTACTGATCCTGAGTTACATCCTGTATTATACTCCAGAGCTGCACTCACTATTCTGCTGGTGAAGCCACTGTGTACATACATTACTTATCCTGTACTGATCCTGAGTTACATCCAGTATTATACTCCAGAGCTGTACTCACTATTCTGCTGGTGGAGTCACTGTGTACATACATTACTTATCCTGTACTGATCCTGAGTTACATACAGTATTATACTCCAGAGCTGTACTCACTATTCTGCTGGTGGAGTCACTGTGTACATACATTACTTATCCTGTACTGCTCCTGAGTTATATCCTGTATTATACTCCAGAGCTATACTCACTATTCTGCTGGTGGAGTCACTGTGTACATACATTGCTTATCCTGTACTGCTCCTGAGTTATATCCTGTATTATACTCCAGAGCTATACTCACTATTCTGCTGGTGGAGTCACTGTGTACATACATTACTTATCCTGTACTGATCCTGAGTTACATCCTGTATTATACTCCAGAGCTGCACTCACTATTCTGCTGGTGGAGTCACTGTGTACATACATTGCTTATCCTGTACTGCTCCTGAGTTATATCCTGTATTATACTCCAGAGCTATACTCACTATTCTGCTGGTGGAGTCACTGTGTACATACATTACTTATCCTGTACTGACCCTCAGTTACATCCCGTATTATACCCCAAAGCTGCACTCACTATTCTGCTGGTGGAGTCACTGTGTACATACATTGCTTATCCTGTACTGATCCTGAGTTACATCCTGTATTATACTCCAGAGCTGCACTCACTATTCTGCTGGTGGAGTCACCGTGTACATACATTACTTATCCTGTACTGATCCTGAGTTACATCCTGTATTATACTCCAGAGCTGCACTCACTATTCTGCTGGTGGAGTCACTGTGTACATACATTGCTTATCCTGTACTGACCCTGAGTTACATCCTGTATTATACCCCAGAGCTGCACTCACTATTCTGCTGGTGGAGTCACTGTGTACATACATTACTTATGCTGTACTGATCCTGAGTTACATCCAGTATTATACTCCAGAGCTGTACTCACTATTCTGCTGGTGGAGTCACTGTGTACATACATTACTTATCCTGTACTGACCCTGAGTTACATCCAGTATTATACTGCAGAGCTGCACTCACTATTCTGCTGGTGGAGTCACTGTGTACATACATTGCTTATCCTGTACTGATCCTGAGTTAGGGTGGTCTCACATCTATATCAGGGTTTCCGGTTTCCTGTCCTATTCGGGGACCAGACAAGGAATTCCCTGATTGAACGGCTTTGTCCTATAAAGGAACCAAGCAGCGCTCTATGGTCCCCATTGACTCTAATGGGGTGTGTTCGCTTTCAGCTCAGCTGCCTGTATTTTAGCCAGTAGAAAAGGCACTGCAGTATTTTGCGCCGGATCTGCGACACCCCTGACCACAGGTTCCAACGCCGATGTGTAACCACCCTTACATCCTATATTATACTCCTCAGATAACTGTACATAGCTTGGTGTAAAGGTGACACTTCAAAGATTGCAAATCACAATCATATTGTCTGTGCCGACACTGAACAAGCAGGGAATGCTGGGAGAGTTCAGATCTGAAGTTTGATCCCAATACTCTCATTAGAGACTGATTTAAAGGGAACCTGTCACCAGCTGTGAGCACCATAAACCAACGCAAGTAAGGAATTGAAAACCAAGCCAGAATCCATACACAGATTCCGGAGATTGGACAATTCTCAGTCATTGTTTCAAAGACTTGTATAAAAGGTCAGACATTGGCTTGCAGGAATGCTGCCGTCCAATAGGTGACGCTGCAGAGGTATTGTTCCAACTTTCTTATTTGCATATATTACCCAGAGGAGCATGCATAGCCTTATAAGTCTCCTCACTCACCTCCTAGGTGTCTCCTTAAGGAGAGATGATACCCCTCCCGACCCACATCATTTGCCTCTCACTAGCCAAGCCAGAAACCTACTGCTCACTGATGAGGGGAAAAACCCCCAGAAACAGCTGTCTGTGTATGGATTCTGGCTTGGTTCTCAATTCCCAATCATTGTTTCAAAGAACCGTATAAAGGGTCTGACATTAATTTGCACGAATGTTGCTATCCAATTAGTTGTATTGTTCCATCTTCCTTATTTGCATATATTTCCCAGAAGAGCATGAATGGCCTTCTAAGTCTCCTCACTCACCTGCTCTCCTTAAGGAGTGATGATACCCCTCCCAACTCACCATAAACTAAGTTATGGTACTTCTAGTGCAGGAGGAGTCCTAGGATGGTGTTTTTCTACTCGCCTGGTTCCCTGTTCCGACGCTGCCATCTGTGGGAGTTGTCAGCAGTGGATGGATGTCTGCAGGTTGTGCTCACTGCTATAGAGAACACTGTGTGCACAGCCTGCACAGATGAGTCCGCTGGTGCTGGCTTCCACAGGTGCCAGCACAGAAATGGAGCCGGGTGAATGTAAGAATTACATCCCCGAACTCCTCGGGACCTGCCCTATAACTCCTAAGGACCTACCCTATAACTGCTTGGGACCTGCCCTATAACTCCTCAGGATCTGCCCTATAACTGCTTGGGACCTGCTCTATAACTGCTCGAGAACTGCCCTATAACTTCTCAGGACCTGTCCTATAACTCCTCGGGACCTGCCCTATAACTCCTCGGGACCGGGCCTATAACTCCTCAGGACCTGCCTTATAACTCCTCGGGACCTGCCTTATAACTCCTCAGGACCTGCCTTATAACTCCTCGGGAACTGCCCTATAACTCTCCGGGACCTGCTGTATAGCTCCTCGGGACCTGGCCTATAACTCCTCGGGACCTGCCCTATAACTCCTCGGGACCTGCCCTATAACTCCTCGGGACCTGCCCTATAACTCCTCGGGACCTGCCTTATAACTCCTCGGGACCTGCCCTACAACTCCTCGGGACCTGCCCTATAACTCCTCGGGACCTGCCCTATAACTCCTCGGGACCTACCCTATAACTCCTCGGGACCTGCCCTATAACTCCTCGGGACCTGCCCTAAAACTCCTCGGGACCTGGCCTATAACTTCTCGGGACCTGCCCTATAACTCCTCGGGAGCTGCCCTAAAACTCCTCGGGACCTGCCTTATAACTCCTCGGGAACTGCCCTATAACTCTCCGGGACCTGCTGTATAGCTCCTCGGGACCTGGCCTATAGCTCCTCGGGACCTGGCCTATAACTCCTCGGGACCTGCCCTATAACTCCTCGGGACCTGCCTTATAACTCCTCGGGACCTGCCCTATAACTCCTCGGGACCTGCCCTAAAACTCCTCGGGACCTGCCCTATAACTTCTCGGGACCTGCCCTATAACTCCTCGGGACCTGCCCTACAACTCCTCGGGACCTGCCCTATAACTCCTCGGGACCTGCCTTATAACTCCTCAGAACCTGCCCTATAACTCCTCGGGACCTGCCCTATAACTCCTCGGGACCTACCCTATAACTCCTCGGGACCTGCCCTATAACTCCTCGGGACCTGCCCTAAAACTCCTCGGGACCTGGCCTATAACTTCTCGGGACCTGCCCTATAACTTCTCGAGAACTGCCCTATAACTCCTCGTGATCTGCCCTATAACTCCTCGTGATCTGCCCTATAACTTCTCTGTACCTGCCCTATAACTCCTCTGGACCTACCCTATAACTCCTCGGGACCTGGCCTATAACTTCTCGGGACCTGCCCTATAACTCCTCGGGAGCTGCCCTAAAACTCCTCAGAACCTGCACTATAACTCCTCGGGACCTGCCCTATAACTTCTCGGGAACTGCCCTATAACTCCTCGTGATCTGCCCTATAACTCCTCGTGATCTGCCCTATAACTTCTCTGTACCTGCCTTATAACTCCTCAGAACCTGCCCTATAACTCCTCGGGACCTGCCCTATAACTCCTCGGGACCTACCCTATAACTCCTCGGGACCTGCCCTATAACTCCTCGGGACCTGCCCTAAAACTCCTCGGGACCTGGCCTATAACTCATGGGGCCTGCCCTAACACTCCTCGGGACCTGGCCTATAACTTCTCGGGACCTGCCCTATAACTCCTCGGGACCTGCCCTAAAACTCCTCGGGACCTGGCCTATAACTTCTCGGGACCTGCCCTATAACTCCTCGAGACCTGCCCTATAACTTCTCGAGAACTGTCCTATAACTCCTCGTGATCTGCCCTATAACTCCTCAGAACCTGCCCTATAACTCCTCGGGACCTGCCCTATAACTCCTCGGGACCTACCCTATAACTCCTCGGGACCTGCCCTATAACTCCTCGGGACCTGCCCTAAAACTCCTCGGGACCTGGCCTATAACTCCTCGGGACCTGCCCTAACACTCCTCGGGACCTGGCCTATAACTTCTCGGGACCTGCCCTATAACTCCTCGGGACCTGCCCTAAAACTCCTCGGGACCTGGCCTATAACTTCTCGGGACCTGCCCTATAACTCCTCGAGACCTGCCCTATAACTTCTCGAGAACTGTCCTATAACTCCTCGTGATCTGCCCTATAACTCCTCGTGATCTGCCCTATAACTCCTCGGGACCTGCCCTATAACTCCTTGGGACCTGCCCTATAACTTCTCGGGACCTGCCCTATAACTCCTCGGGACCTGCCCTATAACTCCTCGGGACCTGCCCTATAACTTCTCGAGAACTGTCCTATAACTCCTCGTGATCTGCCCTATAATTCCTCGTGATCTGCCCTATAACTCCTCGGGACCTGCCCTATAACTCCTCGGGATCTGCCCTATAACTCCTTGGGACCTGCCCTATAACTCCTTGGGACCTGCCCTATAACTCCTCGGGACCTGCCATATAACTCCTCGGGACCTGCCCTATAACTTCTCGGACCTGTCCTATAACTCCTCAGGACCTACCCTATAACTCCTCGGGACCTGGACTATAACTCCTTGGGACATGGCATATAACTCCTCGGGACCTGGCCTATAACTCCTCAGGACCTGGCCTATAACTCCTCGGGACCTGGCCTATAACTCCTCGGGACCTGGCCTATAACTCCTCGGGACCTGCCCTATAACTCCTCGGGACCTGTCCTATAACTCCTCGGGACCTACCTTATAACTTCTCGGGACCTACCCTATAACTCCTTGGGACCTGCCCTATAACTTCTCGGGACCTGCCCTATAACTCCTCGGGACCTGCCCCATAACTCCTCGGAACCTGCTCCATAACTCCTCGGAACCTGCCCTATAACTCCCTGGGACCCGCCTTATAACTTCTCTGGACCTGCCCTATAACTTCTCGGGACCTGCCCTATAACTTCTCGGGACCTGCCCTATAACTTCTCTGGAGTTGCCCTAAAACTCCCTGGGACCCGCCTTATAACTTCTCTGGACCTGCCCTATAACTTCTCGGGACCTGCCCTATAACTCCTCGGGACCTGCCCCATAACTCCTCGGAACCTGCGCCATAACTTCTCTGGACCTGCCCTATAACTTCTCGGGACCTGCTCTATAACTCCGCAGGACCTGCCCTGTAACTTTGTTAATGGTGCTCACAGGTGGTGCCGGGTTCCCTTTAATAACATTTAATATACAGACTTGGGCAGACTGGTTAATTAAAGTCACACGAAGGCTGTGAAACATTTCGGTTCCATTATTGATTTTCATGTTATGTCGGAGAGAACATCAAACCATTTTTACAGCGCTCTGCGATTATTCAGTCGTCCTCATATGACCTGCATACAATGAGCTGGCAACAAGTCAAAGCGTCAGTCAATTCTCCCCTCGTCACTGCTGTACGGCTCGCGGACTCTTTCTGCAATTTAGTGACTTCAAAAAGTTAGTTCAAGCCGTATCCCATAACTCGGTGCACTTCTGTCTGCCTTCTCCACTTTTATAGACACATTGTAGACAGGATAGACGGGTGTCCCAAGCCTTTATGCTGCCTGAGGCAAAGTGTGAAATGCCCCCCTCCCTCCCACAAAAACCAACAAAAACCCAACTCATTTTACAGGCATTGAAAGCACCAATACACAAGATACCCAACATGTATCTGAAGCACTGAGACTTGTCTAAAGTGACAGAGCAATAGTGTCCGCAATAGTAATAGTAACCCCCATTAATGGCCATAGTTGTTATAGTGACCTTGTTAGTGGTCCCAGTAGAAATAGTAGCCCCCATACTGGTCCAAGGAGTAATAGCTCCCCGATTAGTGGCCCTAGTAGTAATAAATTGTGGTCCCAGCAGTGATAGTAACTCCTGCAGTGGCCCCAGTAATAATAGTGCACCCATTAATGGCCCCTGTAGTAAAAGTTACTGCCATAGTGGCCCCAGCAGTGATAGTAACTCCCAAAGTGGCCACAGTATTAATAGTGACCCCATTAGTAATAATTCATAGTTGCCCCAATGGTAATAGTGATCTGCACAGTGGCTCCAGTAGTAGTAGTGACTCTCATAGTGGCCCAAGTAGTAAGAGTCCCTCACAGTGGCTCCAGTAGTAGTAGTGACTCCCATAGTGGTCCCAGTAGTACTAGTGTCCCCCATATTTGCCCCAGTAATAATAGTGACCCTCATAGTGGCCCAGTAGTAAGAGTCCCTCACAGTGGCTACAGTAGTAATAGTGATCCCCTTAGTGGCCCAAGGAATAACAGCATCCCCCATTAGTGGCTCAAGTAATAATGGTTAGCCCCATAGTGGCCCCAGTAGTTATTGTTACCCCACATGGTGGTGCCAGTAGTAATAGTATCCCCAGTAGTAGCCTCAGTAGTAATAGTGATCCTGTTAGTGGTCCCAGTAGTAATAGTTACCCCCATAGTGGCCCCAGTAATGTGTCCCCCATATTGGCTCTAGTGGTAATAGTGTACTCCACAGTGGCTCCAGTAGTAATAGTGTCTCCCCTATTGGCCTTCAGACTGGCAGCAACCCAACAGAAATTTCACTCACCCGGTCTGCAGCTCCAATCTAGTGGCAAAAGCTACTGCTCAGTCTGTGACCGCTTCCCCCGATGCTTGTGCTTTGCGTACAGGACGGTGCATGCAGATACCGGGGGAAAAGATCAGTGGTCACAGACTCTGCAACGGCTGCTACCAGCATTCTGTAGCTGCAGACTGGATAAGTGAAATGCCTGTTGGGTTGCTGTGCGGCCCGCTCGCAGCAGGCAATGCACTAAAAAATAATTACCAACCGGATGACAACCTGCTGCCCCTTGGTGGTCCAGCAGACTGCCGCTTGAGGCAGTAGTCTTAGGTCTCCTCATGGTAGGGGCGCCCCTGATTGTAGGTTTCCTTCTGAGCACTGCAACAATTGTAACACATATCTGCAATTACAGTGTATCTGTCAGCCCATATTTGCTTCAGTCGCCTCTGTTCTTTTCGCTCTTTTGGTACGTTGTTTAGTAGAATTAATAGTAGATGATTAATGTAGATTGGAAGAATGTGTTTACAAGGCGGAGAAGCAGTCAAACCCTCTGCTGATGACATTAATACACAAGTGATTCTGCTTCCAAATCAACTGTTGATTATTATGTTGCGAGTCCAAGATGATTCACGCTTTTATCGCCATCTGCCGCGGCTCCCAATCTCAAGTGTGATATTTGTATCAAAACAAAACTCCTCTCTCACCGGGGCCTCGGATTAGGACTTGGTGAGGCGGCGGAGCCAACGAAATGATCTCACGTGCTTTAAGAGCTCGGAGCCTGCGCTGCGGACACCATTGTGCTGATATAAATAGCCGTCCGCCCGCTCCGGGCGCACGTGCAAATTATTATTACTTGTCACAATTGGTTTGTGTCTTGTAAAGCGAAGGCACATCAGAACTCGGGACACCCAGCAACAGCTTGCTCTGAGAACAGAAGCCCCTGACAGGTTACGCTGGAAGAATCTAGGGGGGCTGAAGTGTTGATCTTCTCTTTAAGGTTCATGTTACTTTAAAAATGGGGCAGGGCGAGGCTGATGGCTCTGGTGGGAGGAGACCGATGTAGGCGGTGCTGATGGTTAGAGTGGAGGTAGATACAGTTTGTGGCGGCTAGTTCAAGCGTGAAGGTTGTGCACAGAGGTGTAGCTACCAACTCATGGGCCCAGGTGCAACAGCTCCGCCTGGACCCCCCTGAAGCCCTCCCCTGCAGCTACTTGGTTGGATTGATGGTAGTAATAGAGCCCACCCCACCCCCTTTATAGTAATAGAACCCCACTGTGCCCTTGTATAGTAATAGAGCCCTCCTGTGCCTTAGTTTAGTAATAGGTAATAGAGCCCCATGTGCCCTTATATAGTAGTAGAGCCCCCCCCATGTGTCTCTGCATAGTTATAGAGACCACTTGTGTAGTAATAGAGCCCCCCATCCATCTGAGCTGCACGCACATTAACACATCCTTCCTGCTCCATCACACAGTAGTGCTGCACTCATTCTCCCTGTTATGCTGCCAGAACAGAGAACAGCTGCTTCCCCCTTCAGCAAAGTTGGTGGCGATGGGGGGCCTCTGTGCTCCCCTAACCTAGCTGCAACCCCTATCAACCCTAATGCTATGCTACTGGTCATGCATTAGCCCTGAGGAGAACTCTGCATAAAACTATTGCGGGACGTGCACCAATTGGGACACATTCTGCATGTTACTGATCGAAAGTAAGTACTTAGTCTGCGAGAACGGCCAGTCTCCGAACTATTGCCCAACCCTCTTATGGATTCTGTTACATTACAATAAAGGTCTGATGGCATGTGGAACCAGAGTGATTTATCTTGACATCCGCCCATCAGCTTTCTTTGACCGTCATGGCCAAGAACATGATATCTACCGGCCATATGGAACACCAACAGTGGAAATATCAGTGTGGGAGATGAAATTGCCACAAGTGGCCGGTAAGCTGTTAGTGCACCAACCACCCCCTAAGGCCTGTCTCATATCAGCAGGGCCCTCTTCTCCACTAAAAAAGGGTTCTTTAACTCTACAAGAAAGCTCTTCGTCTAGGAGTAGAAAACCTCAAGGACTAGTGTCATGATTATCATTGCAAGACCAGAGGGCATTGTAACAGCAGTCAACTTTTTGACCAAGTAGACGAAGAACAAAGGACCTCTCTACCCAACTGGACCCAGTGATGGACACCAAGCTGAAGCTTTAACTGGAACAGATAACTTTCCATACCATTAACAGCTTCAAGGAGCTGATTAACTGGCTGAATACCCTTTATTAAGTCTCATTGGCATGATGATATAACTAGTCCTAGCACCTTAGACCAGAAAAGCACCTCTTGAAACAAATGTTTTTTTACAGCATTGTTTGGTGCAGCTTTTGGTCCACCAGTATTGAAGCTTTTGCTTTACCTAAGATAGGAGCATGGTAAGCCTGGGAAGCCTTGCATTAGCAAAACATATACTGATGGGGCAAATGATATGAGGTTGTCTATTACAGATGACCCCACTGAGTGGGCATATGACTCTATTGGCAGCATCATGGCTTGATCTGACCCTCTAGAACAGAGGTCCCCAACTCCAGTCCTCAGGGACCACCAACAGGTCATGTTTTCAGTATATCCTATAGTAAGAACACCTGTGGCAATGTCTAAGGACCGACAATAATTACATCACCTGTGCAACACTGAGGAAATCCTGAAAACATGACCTGTTGGCGGTCCCTGAGGACTGGAGTTGGGAAGCACTGCTCTAGAATAGCCACATATAGGAGAGGTGTCTCCAAATTGCCTGCGTTGTCCACTGAAGTCTATGGGAGTTATGGAGACAGTCAAGTCAGCAACTCCTTTAAAGGGTTGTCCTACTGAAAGACGTTATCCCTACCCACAAGACAAGAGGAAAATTAGCTGCTCAGTGGAGGTTTGACCACTGAGATCTCTAACAATCACAAGAACAAGGATTTTGAAGGTCCCCAAATAAATGGAGCAATCGTCATGTATGTGCCCTTCCGCTTCACTCATTGCAATGAGACTACTAGAGACAACCAAGTGCTTGAACTTGGGCATTTGGACCTCAGAGATCAGCTAGTTATCCCCTATTCTGTGGGCAGGAGATAATTTCTTTTGGTGAGAAAGCCCCTTTAACCTTCAAAGGAGAAGTTTAAAGGAGTTGTTGTTTCTCCATCTATTCTCGGCTGGATAGGATTGTTGAACAGCCATCAGGAATCCCCAATTCTTTGAGAAGTGGGGTCCCATAGATCTCCCTTCTTCAGTCTGTATCATGTATGCATAGATAGGTATGTAGATTGTCTCTGGTGGGTCTCTGTGGGTCCACAAATTGGTGGAGACGCCATGGCCATTCTCCCCTCCAGGTCTGATCAGCACAGTGATGTTCCCAGGTCTGCGGGCAGTGACCGGTCCTCACCGTCCCTGGGGAAGCACACGGCAGTGAACGCGTTTGACTTCTTTGGAGCAGAATGTTTTTTTGTTTATGGACAACTGGCCGCTGTAGGACGCACGCCTGTTTTGATAAGATTATGTTTGCAGTAGAGGAACTTCCACTTCTGTAAATAGTCGCTCACTTCGGAAATAGGATATTAACGTTTACCTCAGATGACCTTCACGGAATCGCTGAATTTAGAAAAACCTGTGACACAGAGAATTAATAAACAGGAGGAAGCTGAAGTCCTTGTGATGTCATGGAAGGTTCAGATATGTAATGTTTGGTACACAGCTGGCCATAGACATCGTGTACCTGTCAACCGCCGGACATTCCAATCTGGGCCATTTTTATATTTTAAGATATTTTTTCTATACCTGGCAGAACAATGGGCATGTTTTCCATATTCCAGTTTTTAGGGCATACTGTGCCTACTAAGAGCCTATGACAGTGGTGCCCGGTGGGAGCACAGACCCAACTCGGTTGACCTCATCACTGTTCTCCATGAACTTCTGTAAGATGCCCCCTTTTTGTTTGTAGCATTAAGACCCAAATATCACAATACTTCACCAATACGAGGTTAGGAAAGGTGAGAGACCAAGCTCTGGGACCACCTTCCTTGGGTGGAAGAGTTTATGGTAGCCCATTTTGACCCTGTTTTGAAACTTATCATCTATGGTTCAAAGTCATATACATGAGGAGGAGCTAGAAATGTTGATAAACTCTACAAAAACATATTTTTGGGTGAAGTCATGTTCATGACCTGCATCCAGTACAACAAGAAAATGAAAGCTTTCTGTGGATTAGTTTCAGATGGGAAAACCAAGCGATCTGAGTGAAGTCCAACGAGGCCGGTCATCGGTGCTAGACTAGCCGGGGTCTCACTGCCAACCGGGGGTTTTCTCATGTAACAGTGTGAGGAGTATACTGAGAATGGAGCGATCAATGAAAACATTCAGCGAAAGGGGATCCTTTGGATGGAAACATCACTGAAAGGGGTCGGAGGAGGATGTCAGGAATTTTTTAGACCAACAAGCTGCACAGTCCGCCGAATACAACACCAGGGCTCCAAATAATGTGTATGAACTCACCATTCCAGCAGACGACCAGTTCCAGCGCCATTGTGTCTAAGGGAAACAGAAAGATGAGACTCCAGTGGGCGAAAGAGCGCAAAACTTATATCACTGAGCAGCGGAGAAACAGCTCCTGGTCAGATGGATCCAGCTCTCTGTTGCCCCGTGCTGATGGGAGGTCTGAATTTGGCGCAAGCAGCATGAATTGATGACCCCTGCCTGTCAGCCGGTCAGAACATGTCAGCACCGCCATCTAATCTGCAATGCCTACAAGCAACTTCCTGTCCGCAGGGGCCGATATTCCTGCACAACCATTTCATCACGACAAATTGCTGCAGATCTGAAGACCAAAGGAGCCCAACGCTACTAGATGGGGTTCTCTAATAAAGGGGCCATCAGCGTGTGATCTCATAAGGTCACTGAAGGTTTTAGAGAAGGGGGTCCCGATTAGAATTCGCCTTTATCAACCAGAAGTGACAGCTAATGCAAATTCTGAATACTTGAGTGCACCGCCGCGGTAATGTCCCTTTTAGACAGCACAATAGTTGTTTGTACGAGGTGGGACATCTTCACCAGATCCGCGTCCGTGCAGCGTTTAGACAGGCAGATCGATGGTTGTCTTGTTTAACGAGAATCGCTCACATCTCGCTCGGTGTTCACATTTCTTATGAGAAGTGCTTAAACGGCAGGACAAGTTTATTTGTAGCCCTGTAGAAACGGAACAAGAAGCGCACAATCCTCGTCCCTCATTTAGTCGTCGGTTCGCGTTTAGACTGAAGAATTTTGTTCACTTTTGTTCTTTTGAACAATTTTTTGAAGGATAATCGCTCCGTTTCCGCGCACCTTGATGCTGACTATCAGGTCCTCCGTAGCCGGCTGGTATCAGACCGGCCCGCACAATCGCTTACGTGAATATGTGACGTCGCCAGAGTCCGGACGCAGAACGTCGAGACTCTAAGTCTATAGAAGATTCAGTTCAGGCCTCGCAGTCACCTGGAAGGCGCCGCCGCTGCGCCGTTTACGGTACGCACTGCCGTGATATAAACAGGTTGGCACAACGCGCGCGTCTTCTAGGAGGAAGCTTTACGCTTCTGCATCCTAAATGTTTCCCGTTGAACACTCCAAGTGATGCCGCTCGGTCAATGCGCCCCTTCTGGACGTCATGTTCCGGGACGGATGGCGGATTCTGCAAGCAGCGCCAAACCATCCAGCTAGTAATTTGTTATTTTGGTTCCCGCTTGTATACAGATGGAGGGGGATTTGTTTTCTTAGCGTCTCATTGCTATTCCTCAGGGTGGAGGATCATGTCTAATGGTAGCAGCGCAGACCACCTGCATTGCCGATGTCAGAGGGCCTCCGGACCTGAGAGAAGAGATGTTACATTGTGACGAAGTTACAGAAACTGCGAGACAGCAGAGAGATCTAGGAAATAATCTCCAGGAGCGATGGAGATGATCTGTCTATCGTGAGATACTGTCTATTGGCCCATGTACTGTATCTAGTTGTACTATGCGTGATACTGTGTATCTAAGCCTACAATATGTGATACTGAGCCATTTATCCAAGCATATCATGTGTGATACAGTCTATTGACTTGTGTATCTAAGCCCATCATAAGTGATACTGTCCGCCAAACTGTTGTATCTCATCCTATCATGTACAAAACTGTCTTCTGAGCCGCGTATCTAAGCTCGTCATGTGTTAAACTCTGCTGCTAAGCATATCATGTGTGATACTAAGTGTGTATCAATGCCTATCATATATGATACCACGCAGTCACATATCTAAGCTTATCATCTGTGATACTGTCTGCTGTATTGTGTATCTAAGCTTATCATATTTGATACCATCTCAGAGATTGAATCACATATCTAAGCCAATCATGTATGATATACTCTACTGAACCATGTATCTAAGGCTAGGTTCACATCTGCATTGGAGGCTGCATAGAATCCTAGATGGAATAGCCGGAGGGCGGAAGCAGCATTATAGTTTTCGGGGCCAAATGGGCGCCATTTGTTTCCATCATTCTGTTTCTTGCTCCCGTGATGAAGGAGGAAAATGCTGGTATGATCCCAACCTAAATGATAGTGTGATACTGTCTGCTGAATTGTGTATCTAAGCCCATCATGTGTGATACCATCTGCTGAATTGGGTATCTAAGCCCATCATGAGTGATACAGTCTGCTGAATTGTGTATCTAAGCCCATCATGTGTGATACCATCTGCTGAATTGGGTATCTAAGCCCATCATGTGTGATACCATCTGCTAAATTGGGTATCTAAGCCCATCATGTGTGATACAGTCTGCTGAATTGTGTATCTAAGCCCATCATGTGTGATACAGTCTCGGATTTATAATACAATTACTCGCGTTGGATATAAATAGGAGAATCCAGAATCCATGTTTGGTGCGGATGCCAACTAGATGAGAGGTTATATAACTTTTTGTCCCCCTCCCTCGTTACTCCCCTTAAGAATGCGGGTGAATCACTCATTTTGGGTTTCTTCACCAGTGACTAAACGCTGGACCCCGTAAGACAATTCTCCCCGCACATCGCTGGATGTGATTAGTGGAGATCTGCATTAGTAATATTCTTGTATCTGAACCAGATGCTCAACAACTTCAGAACCCAACAGGACGGAGCACTGAGTCATGTGTTTATGGGAGAACACCCCGACGGAGGGTGAGTAACGCCGACCGCATTGTTGGGCTCCATTTCCAACATTTGTAATCAAGGCTTTCTAATGTGCACCCAGCACTGTTACATATGCTGACAAAAGTATTGGCTCCCCCCAGCAACCCTGTGCGGTCAGGTGATGTGTGAGCATTAGGTATAAAGGAGAGGATCACACAGGAGATCCCAGTACAGAAACCATCAGATTCCCCTAGGTGTAGCGCTGACAACGGGGTCTGATGGGGGGATGTCACCAGGTGTAGAGCTCACAACGGGGTCTGGTGGTGGTATGTCACCAGGTGTGGAGCTGACAACGGGGTCTGGTGGGGGGATGTCACCAGGTGTAGAGCTCACAACGGGGTCTGGTGGTGGTATGTCACCAGGTGTAGAGCTCACAACGGGGTCTGGTGGTGGTATGTCACCAGGTGTGGAGCTGACAATGGGGTCTGGTGGGGGGATGTCACCAGGTGTAGAGCTGACAACAGGGTCTGGTGGTGGGATGTCACCAGGTGTAGAGCTGACAACGGGGTCTGGTGGTGGGATGTCACCAGGTGTAGAGCTGACAACGGGGTCTGGTGGTGGGATGTCACCAGGTGTAGAGCTGACAACAGGGTCTGGTGGTGGGATGTCACCAGGTGTAGAGCTTACAATGGGGTCTGGTGGGGGGATGTCACCAGGTGTAGCGCTGACAACGGAGTCTGGTGGGGGGATGTCACCAGGTGTAGAGCTGACAACGGGGTCTGGTGGGGGGATGTCACCAGGTGTAGAGCCGACAACGGGGTCTGGTGGGGGGATGTCACCAGGTGTAGAGCCGACAACGGGGTCTGGTGGGGGGATGTCACCAGGTGTAGAGCTGACAACGGGGTCTGGTGGTGGAATGTCACCAGGTGTAAAGCTGACAATTGGGCTTGGTGGGGGGATCTCACCAGGTATAGAGCTGACAACGGGGTCTGGTGGGGGGATGTCACCAGGTGTAGAGCTGACAATGGGGCTTGGTGGGGGGATCTCACCAGGTGTAGAGCTGACATCGGGGTTTGGTGGGGGCATGTCACCAGGTGTAGAGCTGACAACAGGGTCTGGTGGTGGGAGGTCCCCAGGTGTAGAGCTGACAACGGGGTCTGGTGGGGGGATGCCCCCAGGAGTAGAGCTGACAACAGGATCTGCGGTCGGATGCCACCTGCTGTAGAGCTGACAACGGGGTCTGGTGGGGGAATGTCACCAAGTGTAGAGCTGACAGCGGGGTCTGGTGGGGGGATGTCACCAGGTATTGAGCTGACAACGGAGTCTGGTGGGGGGATGTCACCAGGTGTAGAGCTGACAACGGGGTCTGGTGGGGGGATGTCACCAGGTATTGAGCTGACAACAGGGTCTGGTGGTGGAATGTCCCCAGGTGTAGAGCTGACAACGGGGTCTGGTGGGGGGATGACCCCTGCTGTAGAGCCGACAACGGGATCTGCGGTGGGATGTTACCAGGTGTAGAGCTGACAACAAGGTCTGGTGGGGGGATATCACCCGATGTAGAGCTGACAATGGGGTCTGGTGGGGGCATGTCACCAGGTGTAGAGCTGACAGCTGGGTCTGGTGGGGGGATGTCACCAGGTATAGAGCTGACAGCGGGGTCTGGTGGGGGCATGTCACCAGGTGTAGAGCTGGCAGCAGGTTCTGGTGGTGGGATGTCACTAGTTGTAGAGCTGACAATAAGGTCTGATGGGGGGATGTCACCAGTTGTAGAGCTAACAATGGGGTCTGGTGGTGGGATGTCAGTAGGTGTAGAGCTAACAATGGGGTCTGGTGGGGGGATGTCACCAGGTGTAGAGCTAACAATGGGGTCTGGTGGTGGGATGTCAGTAGGTGTAGTGCTGACAACAGGGTCTGATGGTGTTATGTCACTAGTTGTAGAGCTGACAACGGGGTCTGCTGGGAGGATATCACCCGATGTGGAGCTGACAATGGCGTCTGGTGGGGGCATGTCACCAGGTGTGGAGATGACAGCGGGGTCTGGTGGGGGGATGTCACCAGGTATTGAGCTGACAACGGGGTCTGGTGGGGGGATGTCACCAGGTGTAGAGCTGACAACGGGGTCTGGTGGGGGAATGTCACCATGTGTAGAGCTGACAACGGGGTCTGGCGGTGGTATGTCCCCAGGTGTAGAGCTGACAACGGGGTCTGGTGGGGGGATGCCCCCTGCTGTAGAGCTGACAACGGGATCTGCGGTGGGATGCCACCTGCTGTAGAGCTGACAGCTGGGTCTGGTGGGGGGATGTCACCAGGTATAGAGCTGACAGCGGGGTCTGGTGGGGGCATGTCACCAGGTGTAGAGCTGGCAGCAGGTTCTGGTGGTGGGATGTCACTAGTTGTAGAGCTGACAATAAGGTCTGATGGGGGGATGTCACCAGTTGTAGAGCTAACAATGGGGTCTGGTGGTGGGATGTCAGTAGGTGTAGAGCTAACAATGGGGTCTGGTGGGGGGATGTCACCAGGTGTAGAGCTAACAATGGGGTCTGGTGGTGGGATGTCAGTAGGTGTAGTGCTGACAACAGGGTCTGATGGTGTTATGTCACTAGTTGTAGAGCTGACAACGGGGTCTGCTGGGAGGATATCACCCGATGTGGAGCTGACAATGGCGTCTGGTGGGGGCATGTCACCAGGTGTGGAGATGACAGCGGGGTCTGATGGTGGGATGTTACCAGGTGTAGAGCTGACAATGGGGTCTGGGGGGGGGGATATCACCCGATGTAGAGCTGACAATTGGGTCTGGTGGGGGCATGTCACCAGGTGTAGAGCTGACAGCGGGGTCTGGTGGGGGGATGTCACCAGGTATAGCGCTGACAACGGGGTCTGGTGGGGGGATATCACGTGATATAGAGCTGACAACGGGGTCTGGTGGGGGGATATCACCTGATGTAGAGCTGACAACAGGGTCTGGTGGGAGGATGACACTAGGTGTATAGCTGACAACAAGGTTTGATGGGGGGATGTAACCAGGTGTAGAGCTGACAATGGGGTCTGGTGCGAGGATGTCACCAGGTTTAGAGCTGACAATGGGGTCTGGTGGCGGGATATCACCAGGTGTAGAGCTGACAGCAGGGTACGGTGGCAGGATGTTACTAGGTGTAGAGCTGACAATGGGGTTTGGTGGTGGGATGTCACCAGGTGTAGAGCTGACAGCAGGGTACGGTGGGAGGATGTTACTAGGTGTAGAGCTGACAATGGGGTTTGGTGGTGGGATGTCAGCAGGTGTAGAGCTGACAAAAAGGTCTGGCGGTCTGATGTCACAAGGTGTAGTGCTGACAACAGGGTCTGATGGTGTGATGTCACTAGTTGTAGAGCTGACAACGGGGTCTGCTGGGAGGATATCACCCGATGTAGAGCTGACAACGGGGTCTGGTGGGGGGATGTCACCAGGTGTAGAGCTGACAACGGGGTCTGGTGGCGTATGTCACCAGGTGTAGAGCTGACAACAGGTTCTGCTGGTGAGATGTCACTAGTTGTAGAGCTGACAATAAGGTCTGATGGGGGGATGTAACCAGGTGTAGAGCTGACAATGGGGTCTGATGCGAGGATGTCACCAGGTTTGGAGCTGACAACGGGGTCTGGTGGGGGGATGTCACCAGTTGTAGAGCTGACAATGGGGTCTGGTGGGGCGATGTCACCAGGTGTAGAACTGACAATGGGGTTTGGTGGTGGGATGTCAGCAGGTGTAGTGCTGACACCTGGGTCTGATGGTGTGATGTCACTAGTTGTAGAGCTGACAACGGGGTCTGGTGGGGGGATGTCACCAGTTGTAGAGCTGACAATGGGGTCTGGTGGGGCGATGTCACCAGGTGTAGAGCTGACAGCAGGGTATGGTGGGAGGATGTCACTAGGTGTAGAGCTGACAATGGGGTTTGGTGGTGGGATGTCAGCAGGTGTAGTGCTGACACCTGGGTCTGACGGTGTGATGTCACTAGTTGTAGAGCTGACAACGGGGTCTGGTGGGGGGATGTCACCAGGTGTAGAGCTGACAATAGGGACTGGTGGGGGATGTCCACAGGTGTAGATCTGACAACGGGGTCTGGTGGGGGGATGTCACCAGTTGTAGAGCTGACAATGGGGTCTGGTTGGGGGATGTCACCAGGTGTAGAGCTGACAGCAGGGTACGGTGGGAGGATGTTTCTAGGTGTAGAGCTGACAATGGGGTTTGGTGGTGGGATGTCAGCAGGTGTAGTGCTGACAAAAGGGTCTGGCGGTCTGATGTCACAAGGTGTAGAGCTGACAATGGGGACTGGTGGGGGGATGCCCACAGGTGTAAAGCTGACAACAGGGACTGGCGGTGAGATGTCACCAGGTGTAAAGCTGACAATGGGGACTGGTGCGGGTTGCTCACCGGTGTAGAGATGACAACGGGGACTGGCGGTGAGATGTCACCAGGTGTAGAGCTAACAATAGGGACTGGTAGGGGATGCCCACAGGTGTAGAGCTGACAACAGGGACTGGCGGTAAGATGTCACCAGGTGTAGAGCTGACAATGGGGACTGGCTGTAAGATGTCACCAGGTGTAGAGCTGACAATAGGGACTGGTGGGGGATGCCCACAGGTGTAGAGCTGACAACGGGGACTGGCGGTAAGATGTCACCAGGTGTAGAGCTGACAACGGGGACTAGCGGTAAGATGTCACCAGGTGTAGAGCTGACAACGGGGTCTGGCGTTGGGATGTCACCAGGTGTAGAGCTGGTGTACTCTTTCTACAGCAGATGGCCAAGCTGTCAAAGAAGCATGACATAGTGATCGTGGGAGATTTTACCATCCAGACATTTGTTGGGAATCTCTCAGGTAAAAGTAATGGATCAAACAAATTCTTATCTGCTCTTGCTGACAACTTTATCTTCCAAAAGGTAGAAGAGAAAACAAGGGGATCTGCCATCTTGCACCTAATTCATACCAACAGGGAGGGAATGGTTGAGGCAGTAAGGGTGGCTGGGACCTTAGGAGGCAGTGATCATGATATCCTTGGATGTTAGATAAAAATGGGAGGAAGACCTGAGAAGACTCAGACCTCGAGGTTGGATTTCAGAAAGGCAGATTTTAATAAACTCAGAAACTCAGAGGATAGGAAAAATCCAATGGCTGGATGTTCTTAAGGACAGAAATGTCCAAGAAGGTTGGGAAATATTGTGAAATGATATTTTCAAAGCACAGTCGTTGACAATCCATAAAAGAAGGAAGAATGGGAAGCATTTAAAGAGACCCGGATGGATGAACTGTAGGGCAAGTGTCAGAAAAGCTAAAGCTAATAATGATTTGAGGCTTGTAACAGAGGCCAAAAGTAATAAAAAGAGATTTTGGGGTTCAAAAGCAAAAGAAAAGTCAAAGATGCTGTTGGATGCTTACAAAATAAAAATGGTGAATTGGTTAAGAATGATGTTGAGAAGGCCGAACTTTTAAGTTCCTATTTCGTATCTGTTTTCTCTCAGAAAGTAGATGTAACATCAGCTGATCTTCCCTGTACTAGTGGGGGAATACAAGAATGCAGGCTATCTATAAGCAGAGAGATGGCGAGGGAACACTTAGCTAACTTAAATGAATTCAAGGCTCAAGGTCCAGATGAATTACATCTTAGGATACTAAAGGAAGCAGTGGAGGTAATTGCTGAACCACTCACCATAATCTTTGAAAATTCCAGGAGAAGTCCCAGAAGATTGGAGAAGGGCAAATGTTGTCCCTATCTTCAAAAAAGGGAAAAAGGTGGATCCAGGAAACTACAGGCTTGTGAGCCAGACTTCTATACCGGGAAAGATCTTTGAACAAAATATTAAACAGCATGTATGCAAGTACTTGGATGAAAATGGAGTAAATAACCAGAGCCAGCATGGGTTTGTAACAAACAAGTCATGCCAGACTAATCTAATTTCTGTCTATGACAGAATAACCGACTGGGTAGTTCAGAGAAATGTGGTGGGAATTGATAGATAACTGATTAAATTTGCAGACAACACAAAGTTAGGAGGGATAGCTAACACTAGGGAAGAAAGATTATTCAAAAAGATCTAGAAAAGCTTGCACAGTGGGCGGCGACTAACAGAATGGTATTTAACAGGGAGAAATGCAAAGTCCTACATCTGGGCAAGAAAAATGAAGAAAGCACACACAGAATGGGAGGAATTGGGCTAAGCAGCAGCACATGAGAAAGACTTGGGTATACTAATAGATCATAGACTGAACATGAGTCAACAATGTGATGCAGTAGTCAAAAAAGCAAACCCAATTCTGGGATGTATTAAGAGAAGCATAGAGTCTAGATCACGTGAGGTAATTATCCCCCTCTATTCTTCCTCAGTCAGACCTCATCTGGAATACTATGTCCAGTTCTTGGTCCCCCACTTTAAAAAAGACATCGACAAACTGGAGCAAGTTCAAAGAAGAGTTATCAAGTTGGTGAGCGGTCTGCAAATCATGTCCTATGAGGAACAGTTAGAGGATCTGGAAATGTTTAACTTGTAAAAAAGAAGGCTGAGAGGAGACTTAATAGCGGTCTACAAATATCTGAAGGGCTGTCACAGTGCAGAGGGATCAGCCCTATTCTCATCTGCACAAGGAAAGACTAGAAGCAATGGGATAAAACTGAAAGGCAGGAGACGCAAATTAAATATTAGACAGTGAGGGGATCAATGAGTGGAACAAGTTGCCACGGGAGGTGGTGAGTTCTCCTTCAATGGAAGTCTTCAGAGGCCGGACAGACATCTGTCTGGGATAATTTAGTGAATCCGGCACTGAGCAGGGGGTTGGACCCGATGACCCGGGAGGTCCCTTCCAACTCTACCATTCTATGATTCTATGATTCAATGGGTACAGAATGGCTGAGCGCTACCTGTCAGGTACAACCAATCAGATACAGCTCTTTTAGCAGGCAGGGATTTTAAGTCCCCACCTGATGAAAGAACTTCAGAGCACTGCAGGGAGAAGACGTGGCTACACATGGATGAGCCCCGACAGTGGTGGAGAGGTGAGTATATATATTTTTTTATTCTTTACTACAGCTATATATACTTTTTACTATATTTAAAGCCCTTCCCCAAAACTCACTGCAGGGTTGCCAGCATCCTATTGCTTTCATCCTACAGCTGTGGGAGGGGATTCTTTACTCCTTGGAGGGAGTCCCTTTGTCACTGAACACTGTGACAGTGCTGTCACAGTGTTCAGTGATGAGGGGACTCCCCGGGTGGAATGCGAAGCAGCCTTGTAACCTGAGTTTTTGATCTTAAATCAGAGCAAAAATTCAGGAGAGAGCGTATTTGCAAGTCAAGAAGCTCGCAAGCTGAGGTATTACTGTATACAGTATAAATAAATACATATGTATGCAAGGGCATCGGCAGTCTGTGAATCGGACATTATAAATGTATTTATTACATTATATTTATTTAACATTTTTGAGAAATTTCAAATACACAGAAAAAAGACATTTGTGCAGATTCCCTCCCAGAGGAGATTTTCTCCTGGTTTTGTGGTTTACAAACATTATGAGAAGATGATTGTTATATATTTATCATAACACGACGGAGCATCATCCCCGCCACAGAGGAAGCCTCCCAGGACACAACCCCTCCGAATTGTTTTTGTTTCGGGTTAGAGGGCAAAGGGGTCTGTATAGCGCAAAACAAACATCTCCGGCCTCAAAATGATTGTGAAAGCAGCAAATATCCATCCAGAAACTCACAATAAACAAGCAAAAAACTGCACATTGGCGCCCGACTCCTGACTCCAAGCAAATCTGCCAGCAACGCATCTAGGCCAAAGGCAAAGAAAAGGAGATTGCGATAAATAATTGTGCAAGAGACTGGTGAATGCACAAAATAATACTACAACACTGTCCCCCTATGTAAAAGAATATAACTACTATAATACTGCCCCCTATGTACAAGAATATAACTACTATAATAATGCCTCCTATGTACAAGAATATAACTACTATAATACTGCTCCCTATGTACAAGAATATAACTACTATAATACTGTCCCCTATGTACAAGAATATAACTACTATAATACTGTCCCCTATGTACAAGAATATAACTACTATAATACTGCCCCCTATGTACAAGAATATAACTACTATAATACTGCCTCCTATGTACAGGAATATAACTACTATAATACTGCCTCCTATGTACAAGAATATAACTACTATAATACTACTCCTATGTATAAGGATATAACTACTATAATACTGCCCCCTATGTACAAGAACATAACTACTATAATACTGCCCCCTATGTACAAGAATATAACTACTATAATACTGCCCCCTGTGTACAAGAATATAACTACTATAATACTGCCCCCTGTGTACAAGAATATAACTACTATAATACTGCCCCCTGTGTACAAGTATATAACTACTATAATACTGCCCCCTATGTACAAGAATATATATACTAGAATACTGCCTCCTATGTACAAGAATATAAATACTATAATACTGCCCCCTATGTACAAGAATATAACTACTATAATACTGCCCCTATGTACAAGAATATAACTACTATAATACTGCCCCCTATGTACAAGAATATAACTACTATAATACTGCCCCTATGTACAAGAATATAACTACTATAATACTGCCTCCTATGTACAAGAATATAACTATTATAATACTGCCCCCTATGTACAAGAATATAACTACTATAATACTGCCTCCTGTGTACAAGAATATAACTACTATAATACTGCCCCCTATGTACAAGAATATAACTACTATAATACTGCCTGCTATGTACAAGAATATAACTACTATAATACTGCCCCCTGTGTACAAGAATATAACTACTATAATACTGCCCCCTGTGTACAAGTATATAACTACTATAATACTGCCCCCTATGTACAAGAATATATATACTAGAATACTGCCTCCTATGTACAAGAATATAAATACTATAATACTGCCTCCTTTGTGCAAGAATATAACTACTATAATACTGCCTCCTATGTACAAGAATATAACTACTATAATACTGCCCCCTATGTACAATAATATAACTACTATAATACTGCCCCTATGTACAAGAATATAACTACTATAATACTGCCTCCTATGTACAAGAATATAACTACTATAATACTGCCCCCTATGTACAAGAATATAACTACTATAATACTGCCTCCTGTGTACAAGAATATAGCTACTATAATACTGCCCCCTATGTACAAGAATATAACTACTATAATACTGCCTGCTATGTACAAGAATATAACTACTATAATACTGCCCCCTATGTACAGGAATATAACTACTATAATACTGCCCTCTATGTACAAGAATATAACTACTATAATACTGTCCCCTTATATACAAGAATATAACTACTATAATACTGCTCCTATGTACAAGAATATAACTACTATAATACTGCCCCCTATGTACAAGAATATAACTACTATAATACTGCCCCCTATGTACAAGAATATAACTACTATAATACTGCCCCCTATGTACAAGAATATAACTACTATAATACTGCTCCTATGTACATGGATATAACTACTATATTACTGCTGCTATGTACAAGAATATAACTACTATAATACTGCCTCCTATGTACAAGAATATAACTACTATAATACTGCTCCTATGTACAAGAATATAACTACTATAATACTGCCCCCTATGTACAAGAATATAACTACTATAATACTGCCCCCTATGTACAAGAATATAACTGCTATTATACTGCCCTCTATCTACAAGAATATAACTATTATAATACTGCTCCCTATGTACAAGAATATAACTACTATAATACTACCCCCTATGTACAAGAATATAACTACTATAATACTGCCCCCTATGTACAAGAATATAACTACTATAATACTGCCCCCTATGTACAAGAATATAACTACTATAATACTGCCCCCTATGTACAAGAATATAACTACTATAATACTGCCTCCTATGTACAAGAATATAACTACTATAATACTGCCTCCTATGTACAAGAATATAACTACTATAATACTGCCCTCTATGTACAAGAATATAACTACTATAATACTGCTCCTATGTACAAGAATATAACTACTATAATACTGCCCCCTATGTACAAGAATATAACTACTATAATACTGCCCCCTATGTACAAGAATATAACTACTATAATACTGCCCCCTATGTACAAGAATATAACTACTATAATACTGCTCCTATGTACATGGATATAACTACTATATTACTGCTCCTATGTACAAGAATATAACTACTATAATACTACCTCCTATGTAAAAGAATATAACTACTATAATACTGCCCCCTATGTACAAGAATATAACTACTATAATAATGCCTCCTATGTACAAGAATATAACTACTATAATACTGCTCCCTATGTACAAGAATATAACTACTATAATACTGTCCCCTATGTACAAGAATATAACTACTATAATACTGTCCCCTATGTACAAGAATATAACTACTATAATACTGCCCCCTATGTACAAGAATATAACTACTATAATACTGCCTCCTATGTACAGGAATATAACTACTATAATACTGCCTCCTATGTACAAGAATATAACTACTATAATACTACTCCTATGTATAAGGATATAACTACTATAATACTGCCCCCTATGTACAAGAATATAACTACTATAATACTGCCCCCTATGTACAAGAATATAACTACTATAATACTGCCCCCTGTGTACAAGAATATAACTACTATAATACTGCCCCCTGTGTACAAGTATATAACTACTATAATACTGCCCCCTATGTACAAGAATATATATACTAGAATACTGCCTCCTTTGTGCAAGAATATAACTACTATAATACTGCCTCCTTTGTACAAGAATATAACTACTATAATACTGCCCCCTATGTACAATAATATAACTACTATAATACTGCCCCTATGTACAAGAATATAACTACTATAATACTGCCTCCTATGTACAAGAATATAACTACTATAATACTGCCCCCTATGTACAAGAATATAACTACTATAATACTGCCCCCTATGTACAAGAATATAACTACTATAATACTGCCTGCTATGTACAAGAATATAACTACTATAATACTGCCCCCTATGTACAGGAATATAACTACTATAATACTGCCCTCTATGTACAAGAATATAACTACTATAATACTGTCCCCTTATATACAAGAATATAACTACTATAATACTGCTCCTATGTACAAGAATATAACTACTATAATACTGCCCCCTATGTACAAGAATATAACTACTATAATACTGCCCCCTATGTACAAGAATATAACTACTATAATACTGCCCCCTATGTACAAGAATATAACTACTATAATACTGCTCCTATGTACATGGATATAACTACTATATTACTGCTCCTATGTACAAGAATATAACTACTATAATACTGCCTCCTATGTACAAGAATATAACTACTATAATACTGCTCCTATGTACAAGAATATAACTACTATAATACTGCCCCCTATGTACAAGAATATAACTACTATAATACTGCCCCCTATGTACAAGAATATAACTGCTATTATACTGCCCTCTATCTACAAGAATATAACTATTATAATACTGCTCCCTATGTACAAGAATATAACTACCAAAATACTACCCCCTATGTACAAGAATATAACTACTATAATACTGCCCCCTATGTACAAGAATATAACTACTATAATACTGCCCCCTATGTACAAGAATATAACTACTATAATACTGCCCCCTATGTACAAGAATATAACTACTATAATACTGCCTCCTATGTACAAGAATATAACTACTATAATACTGCCTCCTATGTACAAGAATATAACTACTATAATACTGCCCTATATGTACAAGAATATAACTACTATAATACTGCCCCCTATGTACAAGAATATAACTACTATAATACTGCCTCCTATGTACAGGAATATACCTACTATAATACTGCCCTCTATGTACAAGAATATAACTACTATAATACTGCTCCTATGTACAAGAATATAACTACTATAATACTGCTCCTATGTACAAGAATATAACTACTATAATACTGCTCCTATGTACAAGAATATAACTACTATAAGGGTTCCCACCCACTGGCGGTATTTTCTCCACTGCGATGCAAGATTAAAGTTAAAGTATCGCATCGCAGTGCGAGAAAAAAATCGGCATGACGCCGGTGTATCGGCATCAAACCGTCATATCGCCAGTCTTTTTAATGGGGCCAGCGGCAGCAGTACTAGCCCCATCAAAAAGAGATGGAGAATGCCGGGGACTTCTGCCACAGCTGTAACAGCTGTGGCAGAAGTCCCCGGCATTCTAGCCCATTGCTTTCAATGGGATTGGCACTGCTACCGATCGCATTGAAAGCATTGCTTTCTGCCAAGCAATTATTGGGAAAGGGCCTGAAATATAAGCCCTTCTCCGATAATCTGCCAAAAGTGTGTAAAAGAATTAAAAAAATTATTACTCACCTCTCCTGCGCTCAGCCGCGTCGTCCTGCTGGCTCCCCGCCGGCACTGCTATTAAGCTCTTTCAGCAGTCGGGGATTTAAAAATCCCTGCCTTCTGAAAGGGCTGTGCAGATTGGCTGAGGGCTCAACGAATAGCAGCTACTGCTAAGCTATTGGCTGAGCGCTCACCAATCACACATAGCCCTTAGCTATTCATTCATGAGGAGGACAGAACTGCCTGTGGAGCTCAGAGACAGTATTGTGTGGGGGGACAGATTTGGTGAAGCTACAAAAACATCTCTGCTGCACTGAAAGTTCCCAAGAGCCCAGCGGCCCCCATAATACTTACATGGAAGAACAACCAGAACTCATCCTAGAGCGGCCAACCCACCAGACTAAGGGGGAGAAGAGCTTCAGTAAGAGAGATGACCAAGAATCCAATGGTCACTCTGGCTGAGCTCCAAAGATCCTGTGTGCAGATGGGAGAAACTTCCAGGTCAACCATCACTGCAGCCTTCCACCAATCTGGGATTTATGGTGGAGGAGCCAGAAAGAAGCCTACTGAGTTATCAAAACTGCCTGGAGTTACCAAAAAGACCCAAAGCCGCCTTAGACTATGAAAAACAGGATTCTCTGCTCTGATGGAACCTTTTGGCTTCTAATCTAAGCATTATGGGGAGATATGGGGAGCAATAAATTCTACCCCTCTCCTCCCTTTTGGTCAGTAAGTTTGCAATGCTAACTCCAGCTGCCTAGTTAGTGTAACTTGAGTAGCCGCTCTCAGCTGTTTCCATGTTGTATCTTAACTTTCATTATAAAATCAGTGTACGCATGATAGCCAAGCGCGTATGAGCTGTATGGTGTGTGAGCTGGATCAAGTGTTTCACATAGTTAGAAATTGCAGTTTGACAGGATAGGAGACAGGTAGGCTACAAACTCTGCCTAAATCCCTTGCGCTTCACAACTATCAGTAATGCTGTCACCTCTGTCCTCATCTTTGCTGTTAGTTTCAGAACCTCATGCCAACGCCCACCTCTGCGGCATTCTATTTACATCAGCCCCTCTCTCCTATCCTCACGTATACACAGTTCACATGTACTCTTTACTTTCTTAGTAAGCCTCAAACCCTCTAATGCCACTGAGAAACATAACAGTCGCCTTCAAAAATCTCCTAACCATCTGCTCACCCTCACTATCCTGCTGTTTCTATAAGCTGGGGATATCTCCCAACCCTGGCCCACCCTCCACTGCTCTTACCTTTTACCCCCCTACCTGCCTCACTTAGACACCCCTCAAGTCAACTCTAGCCCATGTTTACCTTCCGCTGATTCCTTTCAATCTGAACTCTGGAACTGTCAGTCAGCATGCAACAAACCTCCCACCATCCACAACTTTTTACTGCCAAATCTCTAAACCTGCTAGCTCTCACAGAAACATGGCTGCATTGTCTTATAACGGCCTGCAGTTCTCCCATACCCCAAGACCAGAAAACAGGCATAGTGGAGGAGTAGGTGCTTTTCTCTACCTGAAATTTACTTACCAGGTCATCCCCCTGTACCCTCACTCACTTTTCCATCGTTTGAGGTACATACGCTACAATTTTTCCGTCTGCTGTCCATGCGAGTAGCAATTTGTCTACTGCCCCCCAGTTGCTCCTTGCCTGTTTCTGGACCACTTTGCTGCGTGGCTCCCCTACTTTCTTATCCTGCGAAATTCCAACCCTCATCTTAGGTAATTTTAAGATCCCCACCAATGACCCCATCTCCCTCTCAGCTTCTATCACTCACCTCCTTTTGGTCTCTCATAACTCACAGACTCTCCCACTCATAAGGATGGCAATACTCTCGATCTGGTCTTCCTCAGGCTCTGCTCTGCTTCCCACTTCGATAACTCTCCTCTCCAGCTCTCTGACCATAACCTCCTCTCTTTCTCTGTCACGCTCCCTAGCATCTCCCCAAACGCTCCTACCTACCGTACCTACAGGAACCTCCAGGCCACTCACACCCAATACTTTGCTGAGTCCCTACAGTCCTCTTTGTCCCCTATCTCTCTCCTCTCCTGCCCCAACCTGGCTGCTGCTCACTACAACACCGCTCTCAAACATGCCCTGGATGAAGTGGCGCCCTCCATGACTCAAGCCATCCGATGCAGACGACGGCAACCATAGCTTATACCTCAAATGGGCTATATCCAGCGGTGCTCTAGAAGTGCTGAACAGCTGTGGAGAAAGTCGCAAATGTCCGCAGACTTTCTCCACTACAAATTCATGCTCGGAACCTACAACCTTGCCCTCCACCACGCCAAACAAGTCTACTTCACCTTCCTTGTCTCCTCACTGTCACACAACCCTAAAAGGCTCTTTGATACCTTTCACTTCCTTCTCAGTCCTAAACCGCAGCCCCTGTGACAAATCTCAGTGCTGAAGAGCTGGCTGCTTACTTCAAAAAGAAAATCGATGACATCCGGCAGAAAATAACCTCCCAATCCCAGACTAGCCCTGACCCTGGTCTTATCAGCACGGCATTTAGCTCCTGCTCACTGTCTGTACTCAGACCAATGACAAATGAAGAAGCCTCCAGATTGCTTTCCTCATCTCGCGCCATGATCTGCACTAGTAATCCTCCTCCCTCACACCTCCTTCGGTCCCTCTCCTCTCACACCTCCTCCGGTCCCTCTCCCCGGTGGTCATCTCCCATCTCACCACTATATCCATCCTCCCTCTGACCTCCGGCATTTTTCCCTCCTCTTTCAAACACGCCATCATATCCCCACTGCTGAAGTAATCTACTCTTGACTTGACTAATGCTGCCAACTCCAACCTCCCCTTCATCTCCAAACTACTAGAACGCCTGAATTACTCCCGGCTTATAAGCCATCTATCAGAAAACTCTCTTCTCGACCCCCTACAGTCCGGCTTCCACCCCCATACATTCAACAGAAAGCACTCTTGCAAAGGTGTCAAATGACCTCCTGATGGCCAAATCAAGGGACGACTATTCCCTACTGATCATCCTCGATCTCTCTGCAGCATTTGATACTGTAATGGCCCAGAACACCATCCTGGTCCCCTCCATAAATCTTATACATGTTTGTCCTATGTGGATGCACTGTGCAAAACTTGTTTTGTCCTTTCCAGTATGTGTGTTGCACAGTTGCGGCACTTGAGTGGTTAACTTCACTAAAATCATTGCCTGCATGTAAATGTATCAGTCTGTCATGTCATGTGGTGTAAGTGAAAGCATAAATCGGAGTTCTGTCTTTAATCTGAGTAGTTCCTGACTACCACCTAACACAGAGCCATATGGGAGCACCTTCAGCTTCCATGTAGGCGAAGATGGAGGAGAATGAGCGATATCCCATAGAGACTGAAGTGTGGATGTGAGTGGAGTGGGTCCCAAAACCCATAAGAGAGAGCATTCATAAGTAATTCTGTATAGAGAAATTCATTGTAAAGGTACTAATTCTAAACCGCAAGTTGCTCTTACACAGATTAAGGTTAGGATCACCGTGCAGAAGTACGCTACCAATCACACCCACGTGTCTCCCGTGTGGGGTGTCAGAGCTAATCCTTTAAGTAAATAATTACTGCCAGAGAGTCTGCGGAGTGACCCCTACCCCCTTCCTCCTCTGGAGTGCTCCCAGTCCAGGATCGGTACCATACAGATAACGTGGACTGTAGGACCCGTGTCATCCTTTGTATCCTCCCTGATCTCTGTCCTGCTTTTCTCTGTGAAGAATTGTACCTGCATTACTGGGAATAATTGTTTGCCAAAGTTTATCAAGTAAAGCTATACTGGCCCTAACCGTTTCTGGGGACCCGAGGTAGTATACACAAGTGTCCATGTTTATTCTCCACCGTGTATCATATTGGTGTGTGGGAACGATGGTGTCACACGTGACAACTACTACCCCCATTATCCCGTTTATTGGCATTGCCTATCCTAGGGGGTGTCGAAGGTGGCCTGCAATCCAGCTCTTGCCTTGGCTACGTGTTATCCCTCAGGGACGAGAACCTGGTAAGTGCCGCCGTGACAAGCCAACACTTATCCCTCCCAGCTCTCCATGTTGGTCTAGTGTCCGGGATAACCCTCTGGGGTGTTGCAACACTGAGGACCACAACCTCCTCCTCAGTATGCTTCGCTCCATTGGTCTAAAGCACACTGCTCTCTCCTGGTTCACCTCCTACCTATCTGACCGCTCATTCAGTGCCTCCTTTGCTGGCTCTACCTCCCCTCCTCTTCCCCTTGCTGTTGGGGTCCCCCAGGGCTCGGTCCTCGGCCCCCTCCTTTTCTCCATCTACACAGGCCCTATTGGACAAACCATCAGGACATCTGGCCTCCAATACCACCTGTATGCTGATGACACCCAGCTATACACCTCTTCCCGTGACATCACAGCGCTGATCCTCAGGAACACCACCGACTGTCAGTCCGCTGTCTCTAACACCATGTCCTCTCTCTACCTAAAACTGAACCTCTCTAAAACTGACTTACTGGTGTTTCCACCCTCCACTAACCGACCTCCTCCTGACATCTCCATCTCAGTGTGTGGCACCATAACTCCCAGCACGCTCCTTGCCTTGGGGTCATATTCGACGCTGATATCTCCTTTACCTACATCCAATCTCTGTCCCGAACATGTCAGCTGCACCTCAAGAACATCGCAAGAATCCGCTCTTTTCTCACCGTCGACTCGCTAAAACCGCTTATTGTCGCCCTCATCCACTCCGGGTTCGATTATTGCAACTCGTTGCTGATCGGCCTCCCCTGCACCAGACTCTACCCTCTCCAATCCATCCTGAATGCAGCAGCCAGGCTCATCTTCCTGTCCAGCCGGTACTCGGATGCCTCTGCCCTGTGCCAGTCACTGCACTGGCTGCCCCTTAAATACAGAATTCAATTTAAACCCACTACCTTCATCCACAAAGCCCTCCGCAGTGTAGCGCCCCCCTATATCGCCTCCCTCATCTCAATCCATCACCCAGCCCGGGCTCTCCGCTCTGCTAACGAAATCAGACTGAGCGCCCCTTTAATTCGAACCTCTCATTCCCGCCTCCAAGACTTCTCCAGAGCAGCATCCGTCCTCTGGAATTCACTACCCCAAACTATCCGCACAATCCCCTATACACTAAACTTCAGGCGTGCTCTAAAAACGCACCTCTTCAGGGAGGCATACCGCATCCCCTAAACCTAACCCCGTCTGATAACATGCTCCCTGTCCTACTGACTGCTAGCCATCATCAACAGCCCCCTGCAGTCATACCCATTCAGCTGCTATAAGGCTTAATGTCTGACCATTGTCTGTGAATAGCATCCCTCACTCTCCACCTCGCCATACCGTGCACATCTCCACCTCACCATACCGTGCACATCTCCACCTCGCCATACTGTGCACATCTCCACCTCGCCATACCTGCACATCGCCAGCCCCTTTACCTTCTGTATCACCCCATTACTTGTAGTATGTAAGCTCGTTGGAGCAGGACCCGCACCCCTATTGTTTCCATCAACTGATTACTATGTAACTGTGGTTTTTGTATTTTTGTACTTTTGCCTTTCTGTATTTCCCGTTTTTGTAAGCGGAGCAAAATTATGTTGGCGCTATACAAATAATGATTATTATTATGTCTGGAGGAAACCAGGCACCGCTCATCACCTGCCCAATACCATCCCTACCGTGAAGCCTGGTGGTGCAGCATCATGTGGGGGAGGGGAGACCGGTCAAGGTGGATGGAAACCAGGCGCCGCTTATCACCTGCCCAATACCATCCCTACAGTAAAGACTGGTAGTGGAGCATCATACTGGTGGAAGGGAGGCTGGCCACGTGATCCAGAGCACAAGGGCCCTCAGACCGGGCAGAAGGATCACCTTCCAACAAGACAATGACCCTAAGACCCCGGCTAAGACAACCCAGGAGTTGGGACAACTCTGTGAATGTCCTTGAGTGGCCCGGCCAGAGCCCTGAACCCAATGGGACATCTCTGGAGACCTGAAAATGGCTGTCCACAGACGGCCCCCACCCAACCCGACAGAGGGCAGAAAATCCCCAAATCCATGAGAGCAAACCTTGTGGAATCATCTACAAGAAGACCGGAGGCTGGAATCACTGCCAAAGGGGATTTAACGAAGTACTGAGTACGGGGTGTGAATACTTATGTCAATGCAGAATGGGAGTAGTTTTAAAAAATATACAAACTTTTCTCTTGTTCTGTAGTTACTTTGTCATTATGGGGTACTGAGTGCAGAATGAGGGGAACACAAGACCATAACATAACAACATGTGAAAACAGTGAGGGGGTCCGAAGACTTTCCGGACCCCTGTATGTCTCCCGGATTATATACAGTCTATATCCTCTGAGCCTGCAGTCATGTATGGCTTCATCCTCTTCTTGTATCACTTATGGCTGTGACTGACAGATGAGTCAGATGAACCTGCAGGAATTCTCGCCGCTGCATCGCAGGAAGTGACCGCTGCCGGCTGCTTACCATGTGGGTCATTTCATGGTTAATCTGCTGCTCTCGTTCCTGGAGATCACGCTGCATATCTGATATCTGCGGCTCTCTGATACAACATGCTGCACCTCATCATTTCCTCAAAGTCATCTCAGACCTAACGCAAGGAGCGTGAGTCACTGAGGGAGAAGTGATGGGACTGCGAATAAGCAGACGTCTCAGATACCGTGGGGTCCGGGGGGCTCAGCATAGAGGGAATGTCCTGCGCGTCATGTTAGCGTCATTCATTAGTCGTGAAGGAACGCAGTTTGTTTCTGTAGAAGAGCGTTTCATATGCCAGAAAGGTTGTGCTAGCGCAAGTGCAACAAATACATGAGGAGGCACGAGCTTCTACATGTACCTGTTGTATCTGGAGGCGCCACACTGAAAACTACGCCCCCTGGAGGCTTCAGCTATAATTCATGTCAGGTTTTGGGGTAAATCTAATATACAAAGCCACATGCTTTCCTTGCACCGCACTTTGACCGCTTTGCGTGTCCTTTGGTGGATGATTTTGGTGTCATTAGATGTCTGACATCCTCACCTCTGCCATAACATCTGAGTCTGCTACATGGAGGGACCCGTCAGGCTGGGTCAAAGTCCCTATGTTAAGTCTTGCTTCAGCCAACCGTGCCACTTGGGAGAATTAACCGTTATTAAGTGCCGTTCATATAAGTGCATACCAGTTTGACTGTTGCCACGTCTCCAAAACGTGGAGCACCGAGCCGTGGATGGCGAACAGTTCACGCCGAATCCTCGGCCCGACAGTTCTTAAAACATTTACAACCATTTTTTTTTCAAAATTTTATATTCACATACATGAGGTCTAGTTATAGTAATTCTGAATGGCGGCCGTGTAAAGCCACGCCCTCTCACACCGCCACTGTCCCATTTTCTAGAAAGTGTCATGGCCCTGTGTAAAAACTCAGATATGTGGACTCTTGCAACTTTTGATCCCACAACGGTAGTGCAGGAGGGGCGATAGGCGCACACCCCTTTTTTTACGACTTGAACTTTCTTTTTACAGTTTATAATTCCACGGAGGCGGCCATGTTGGAGACTCGCTCGCTTCCTGTATTGTCTGTATACACAGTGCGCTTTATGGCAACTGCAATGAACGGGGGGCAGTGGACAAAGAAAAAGAGATTATTAAAGTCTCAAAAAAATTATAGAATACAGCCCCTCCACCCAGAGACCAGGAAGTAACAGACTAAAGCCCCTCCCCGAAATGATAAGAAATTGGTAGAGAACAACCCCTCCCCCAGAGACCAAGTAGTAATGTAGTATAGCCCCTCCTCCAGAGACCAGGAAGTAATAGACTAGAGCCCCTCCCCCTAGAGATAAGGAAGTGGAGTTTAGCCTCTCTTCCAGAAACCAGGAAGTGGGAGCACAGCCCCTCCCCCCAGAGACAAGGACGTTGGAGTACAGCCCCTCCCCCCCAGAGACAAGGAAGTTGGAGTACAGCCCCTCCCCCCCAGAGACAAGGAAGTTGGAGTACCGCCCCTCCCCCCCAGAGACAAGGACGTTGGAGTACCGCCCCTCCCCCCAGAGACAAGGACGTTGGAGTACCGCCCCTCCCCAGAGAGCATCGAGAGGTGAGTGAGCTACATACAGAATCCTTAGTTCCATAATTCACACTAAGGCATGAGACCCCCCACCGAATATTCAGCACAGCCAACCAGGGCTCAGTTCAAGGAGAGGCATCAGCTCATATTACTCTCCTCCCTCTACAGGAGTCTCCTCCCCCTCATTACCATATCTATAACTGTAAAGGGCCCAATAAGTAATGGGGCCACGGCTACCTGAAATCATCTTGCTCTCTAGAAATCCCATGTAATTGACTGAAGCAGTGACCTTCATGGCTACAGAATACTGGTGGAAGGTCGGAGACATGGGGGGTGAGAGACACTAGAGGGCGCTCATACTGTTCTGGGGCAGATTCATCGATGACATGCTTAATATCACACGGGATTAAGGAGGGGCACTTCTTGTGGAATTTGTATCCTGCTGTTACCTGCGATATCCATGAAAAGCAGATTCACTCTTTAGAGTTAGACATCTCAAGCAACAAACAGCCGGCTCCACTGGGATAGCTGGCATCCCCCCCCCCCCCCCACTCCGGATGGGCATTCCAGCAGGGCAATACTTAAGGGCCAAAAAATGTTTGAGGCCGGCTGTCTACGGGCGTTGTGATATACTGCCGTGGGAGAATACTAGTGTGGGGTGACGCAGTGAAATATCGCCCGTGGACAGGAGGCCTTAGGGAAGCTAAAACTGAGGCTCCTTCAAGGCCTTATGACCAGGAGTAACCCGGCAGAATCAAAAAGTGATCTGTTGTGTAGGAACCTCCGATGGCTGT
Organism: Eleutherodactylus coqui; assembly: GCF_035609145.1. Taxonomy (NCBI): domain Eukaryota; kingdom Metazoa; phylum Chordata; class Amphibia; order Anura; family Eleutherodactylidae; genus Eleutherodactylus; species Eleutherodactylus coqui. Next base: position 309,378,890 of record NC_089839.1, read on the forward strand.
ACTCATCGGGTCGTAAATGTCATGAAGATATATTGGCCACTTTTAACATTAGATTCAGATCTAGAAGGGGCCATTACCTGCGAGCCAAGCATCACGTACAGAAGAGGTCACAATCTATGCCATCATTCAGTCTCCTTGTCAGTCCTCTTGCCCTACATAGACAACTACCCCAGTCCAAACTTACCGGCTCTCATCCCTGTGGGAGACGCTCTTTCTGTCCACTTATTTGTACACCTCTACATTTGTTTATCTGCTGGACAACAAAATTGCAGGAAAGAACATGTCTCAGCACAGACGTTATATAGATGCCCCAACATATATATTGGTACGGTGGTTCAGGAGCTTTGGAGGAGCATTTCCAAACATCGGAGCTCTACACACACGAAAATGGACACCTCCATTGGAAGGCACCTTAATGGATGTCATGGAGGTGATGGTACTCAACTAATATGCTGGGGCATCCATCAGATAGAACTGGGTCTCCGTAAGGGGGATGTCAGAACCGGCAACTCTCGGGGCCCCCGGGCCCGCACCACCGGTCCGGCCACCCGGGGTACAGGAGCACGGCGCAGAGGTACCCCGGTTCTTGTGATCTCCCCGGGCCGCTGTAAGACTGGTCGCCGCCGGGTTGCTAGGGAGGCAGCTGGTGCTTCTAGTCGCTTGACTACCAGGCTGGCTTCCCTGGTAACTGTCTGTGCAGTGAGACTGGGGGCGTGCCCCCAGCACCGCCCTGATTAGCCCTGCTGCTGTCAGGCTCCCCGCCCCAATCAGCTTCTGGGGCGGGAGCGCTGACAGCATTTAAATAGGTGTGTTTTCCTCTCAGGCCTTGCCAGTGTTAGTTTGGTTCTCCAGCTGCACCCGCGTTATCCTGACTGCTCTTGTGACCTCGGCTTTTCTGACACCTGCTTTTGGACTTGACTACGTTTTTGCCTGACCCCTCCGTACTGCGTACCCTCTTGTTGCCTACCCGGATTGTCTGACCATTCTACCGTTGCTTGTCTCAGTGTCTGTTTGTCTCCCGTGTCCCGCTTCCCTAGTGAGGGTAGGGACCGTCGCCCAGTTGTCGCCCTGGGGGTTAGCCCAGGGGGGCAAGTAGGCAGGGACAGGGGTTGCGGGATATCTCAGGGAACCCCATATCCCGGACACTGTCCTGACAGTAACACTGGCCGAACTAAGGTCAGACCCTTGCATCCGCCCGGCAACTTTGAGCCCCTCGATGGAGGCCGTGGCGGCTGTAGCGAACCAGGTCCAGGTCCTTACGACCCTTGCCCAGGACCTAACAGCCCGCTTGCAGCCACGGGAACAAGTGGCAGCTGCAGGTCCCATGCAGCCCTCGTCCGCTCCAGGAACGGTGTCAGAACCTCGAGCCCCGCTTCCGGATTGCTTCTCCGGAGAGAGAGATCAGTTTTTTGCATTTAGAGAGAGCTGCAAGCTCTACTTTGATCTCCGCCCCCACTCCTCTGGTACTGAATACCAGAAAGTGGGAATCGTAATTACCCGCCTGAGGGGAGAGCCCCAGAATTGGGCTTTCTCGCTACCAGCTGGCTCTCCAGCCCGACTATCCCTTGACGCCTTTTTTTTCGCCCTGGGTCAAATTTATGACGAACCCGACCGGGCGGGCTACGCAGTCTCCAAACTTCTGGCCCTGCGCCAGGGTTGTAAGATGGCGGAGGACTACTGTTCCCAATTCCGTCAACATTGTACGGAATCCCGGTGGAACGATGCCGCCCTAAAAGACTTATTTTTGACCGGTCTGTCTGAGGGTCTCAAGGACCTACTTGTGGCCCACCCAGAGCCTAAAACCCTGGAGCAAGCCATGTCGCTGGCTATTCGAGCCGACCGACGTTTGAGGGCCAGACACGCCGCTCGGACCACCCCACTCCCCACGTCTACTTCTTCGACTGACCCGACCTTTTACCCTCCCACCACCGAGGCCATGGAGCTGGGAGCCGTGAACCCCGAGCAACGACGGGAACACCGCCTGAAGAAGAACCTCTGCTTCTACTGTGGGGAGCCGGGTCACCGCATTGCTACCTGCGCTAAGAAGCCACGGCAGGAAGAACTCCCGCTCCTAGGCAGTTATCGGGGGGACTGTCTAGGAGCCAAGGTACTCCCTGTGTTGTCCAAAATGTTAGTGCCTTGCACCCTAGAATTTCATGCTTTCCACCGTACTGGGCAAGCCTTTGTTGATTCGGGGGCTGCGGCTAATTTCGTTAACTTTAATTTCGTTGCTCAACTGTCCGGGGTTTTGTTACGTTTAGAAACTCCGATTCTGGTTTCAGGAGTGGACTCCACTCCTTTGCAAGCAGGGGTGGTTAATCTGGTGACCCCTGAAGTAAGGTTTACTATAGGAGCCTTACACGTGGAAACCTGCACCTTTCTAGTGATGAGAGATTTGTCTGTGGACGTCGTCCTAGGCCTCCCCTGGCTCCGGGAGCACAACCCGGTAGTAAATTGGGACACGTTGGAACTGGTAAAGTGGGGTCCCCGCTGTGCCAACCACCTTTGTGCGGTGAAGGTGGGAATCTCCACCTGCGAGGGGAGCCCCCTACCAGAATACCTCTCCGAGTTTTCTGACGTGTTCTCCAAACAATTATCTGAAGCTCTGCCCCCTCATAGGGAATGGGACTGTAAAATAGACTTGATTCCTGGGGCCAAACTTCCTAAGGGCCGCATTTATAACGTTACGGTTCCAGAGAGAGAATCCATGAGGGACTACATCCAGGACAGCCTGGCCAAGGGGCACATCCGGCCCTCAGAATCCCCGGTGGGTGCCGGGTTTTTCTTCGTTGAGAAGAAGGATGGGGGTCTCCGGCCCTGTATTGACTATAGAGAGCTAAATAAAATCACAGTCCGAAACCAGTATGCTCTTCCACTCATTCCTGACCTCCTCAACCAGGTCGCTGGTGCCCGATGGTTTTCTAAACTTGATCTCAGGGGAGCATACAACCTCATCCGCATTCGGGAGGGGGATGAGTGGAAAACCGCCTTCAATACGCCCCTCGGGCATTTTGAATACCTAGTTATGCCTTTTGGATTGTGTAACGCCCCCGCCATTTTTCAGGGGTACATGAACTCAGTGTTTCAGGATATCATGGGGGTGTTCGTGGTTGTATATCTAGACGACATTTTGATTTTTTCCTCCGACTTGCCGAGTCACCATACTCACGTTCAGACTGTGCTAGCTCGACTCAGACATAACAAGCTGTTTGCGAAACTCGAGAAATGTGTTTTCGGGGTACAAAAGATATCATTTTTGGGGTATATCATCACGCCATGCGACTTCCAGATGGATCCTGAAAAGGTGAAGGCCATCACGGAGTGGGCCCAGCCAGGGTCGTTGAAAGCCCTTCAACGCTTCCTCGGCTTCGCCAACTACTATCGCAAATTCATTAAAGACTTCTCCGTGGTGGCTAAACCTCTAACGGACCTCACCAGAAAGGGGGCAGATGTGAGGACCTGGTCTTCTGAGGCTCTGAGGGCCTTCAATACCCTAAAGGCGGCGTTCTCGTCTGCACCTGTCCTAGTACAACCGGATCTGTCCAGTCCTTTTGTGGTGGAGGTAGATGCCTCTGAGTTTGGTGTGGGAGCGGTACTGTCCCAAGGTCCCTCCACTCTCACCAACCTTAGACCGTGTGCCTATTTTTCTAGGAAGTTTTCGTCCACCGAACGGAACTATGATATAGGCAACCGGGAATTGCTGGCGATTAAGTGGGCTTTCGAAGAGTGGAGGCATTTTTTGGAAGGAGCCCATCACCAGATTACGGTACTCACTGACCATAAAAACCTCACTTATCTAGATTCCGCTAAGAGGTTAAATGCTCGGCAAGCCCGCTGGGCCTTGTTTTTCTCTCGGTTCAATTTTGTTGTTACCTATAGACCCGGTTCTAAGAATGTCAAGGCTGATGCCCTGTCTAGGAGTTTTGGTTCTCCGGAACCTTCCGAGCCGGAGCCTGAGAGCATTCTCTCCCCTGGGGTGGTCCTCGCTGCTGTCTCCTCCGACCTTTCACCTCTCATTCACGCCGCTCAACAATCTGCTCCTGAAGCCCTTCCGGAAGGCAAATTATTTGTCCCGTTGTCACTGAGATTGAAAGTGTTAGAGGAGACACATGCTTCAGTCCTAGCTGGACACCCCGGTATCAGGGGTACTCTGGAGTTAGCGGCCAGACTCTATTGGTGGCCGCACATGGCCAAGGATGTACGGGTATTTGTGTCCGCGTGCCCGGTTTGCGCAAGGGGGAAGAACCTCAGGAGACGTCCTGAGGGGCCTCTTCTGCCCTTGCCCATTCCGTCCAGGCCATGGTCCCATTTGTCCATGGATTTTATTACTGATCTGCCATCCTCGCTGGGGAATACGGTCATTTGGGTAATAGTTGACCGTTTCTCCAAAATGTCTCATTTTGTTCCACTTGGCAAGTTGCCTAACGCCAAACTTTTGTCTGAGATGTTCATCAAGGAGATTGTTCGGTTACATGGGATCCCCGAGGATATTGTGTCTGATAGAGGGGTTCAGTTCGTCGCTCGCTTCTGGCGAGCCTTCTGTAAAAATCTAAACGTTAATTTGTCCTTTTCCTCCGCTTTCCATCCCGAGAGTAACGGACAAACGGAACGGATGAACCAAGAACTTATCCAGTATCTGCGACTGTTTGTCTCTGATAACCAGCATCAGTGGGCCAACTACTTACCTCTCGCCGAATTTGCGATTAACAACCATGGTAACTCGTCGACCCAACTGTCACCTTTTTTTTGTAACTATGGGTTCCATCCCCGGTTCTCGCTTTCTACTCCTTTGGTCTCGAACAATCCGGCCGCCGACATATCCGCCGAAGAACTGTGCACAGTTTGGGCCCAGGTTCGTAAGAACCTTCAGGGTTCCCAAGAGAAACTGCGTAAATACGCAAATAAAAGACGTACTATCTCTGCACCTTTTGTGGTCGGGGAGCAGGTTTTATTATCATCTAAGAATCTGAGACTTAAGGTTCCCTCCCTGAAACTTGCTCCTCGGTTCATTGGCCCATTTACGGTTTCTCAGGTTATCAACCCGGTGTCATATAAGTTGGCACTTCCTGACCCCTGGAAGGTCCACAAGGTTTTTCACAAGAACTTGCTTAAGAAGTATGTGACTCCGGTTCTCCCCACCCAGAACCCACCTCCTCCCTCTCTGGTACAGGGGGAACTGGAGTATGAAGTAGAAAGGCTTGTGGATGCCCGACGGGTTAGAGGTGGGCTGCAGTACCTGGTCCACTGGAGAGGATTTGGCCCTGAGGATAGGACGTGGGTCCCTGCCAGGGACGTGCATGCGCCACGCCTAGTCCAGGCATTCCACAGGGCTTTCCCGCTTAAGCCCGCACCTGGCCATGGGGGTCCGGTGTCCCCCCGTAGAAGGGGGGGTACTGTCAGAACCGGCAACTCTCGGGGCCCCCGGGCCCGCACCACCGGTCCGGCCACCCGGGGTACAGGAGCACGGCGCAGAGGTACCCCGGTTCTTGTGATCTCCCCGGGCCGCTGTAAGACTGGTCGCCGCCGGGTTGCTAGGGAGGCAGCTGGTGCTTCTAGTCGCTTGACTACCAGGCTGGCTTCCCTGGTAACTGTCTGTGCAGTGAGACTGGGGGCGTGCCCCCAGCACCGCCCTGATTAGCCCTGCTGCTGTCAGGCTCCCCGCCCCAATCAGCTTCTGGGGCGGGAGCGCTGACAGCATTTAAATAGGTGTGTTTTCCTCTCAGGCCTTGCCAGTGTTAGTTTGGTCTTCCAGCTGCACCCGCGTTATCCTGACTGCTCTTGTGACCTCGGCTTTTCTGACACCTGCTTTTGGACTTGACTACGTTTTTGCCTGACCCCTCCGTACTGCGTACCCTCTTGTTGCCTACCCGGATTGTCTGACCATTCTACCGTTGCTTGTCTCAGTGTCTGTTTGTCTCCCGTGTCCCGCTTCCCTAGTGAGGGTAGGGACCGTCGCCCAGTTGTCGCCCTGGGGGTTAGCCCAGGGGGGCAAGTAGGCAGGGACAGGGGTTGCGGGATATCTCAGGGAACCCCATATCCCGGACACTGTCCTGACAGGGGATCTGGACAAAAAAGTGCTATGCGAGGAGGCAGGCTGTAAGAGCCCTTTGGCCCTCCTAGATGAGGATCTTCTTATTCAGCATTCATTTGAACCCAACTTTTGGAAACTCCGTTCAGTCACTTCTATGGATTGTAGAACTATTGAGAAGGCTTGTGCTTTGTACAGGATGATGATGATTTTCCGTTCAGTCGAGGCCAACTTTAAGTCACTTTACGGATCAACGTTCTCCATGCTTTCCTACCCTTGACTATGTCTTTTACTTCTTCCATGTACATGTTTGTATCCGCCTTGATTGTGACCAGCCAGCGTGTTCTTTGGTGTCCTCTTCTTCGTGACCCACTAACTGTCCGAGCGTCAATGTTGTATCCAGAGAACTGGCTCGCATGATCTGTCCAAAGTAGCCAGTGTCTTGTAATTTTGCCCTCCAGCAATATTTTTGGTTTGATGCGCTCTAGGACCATCTTCTTGGTGACCATTGCCGTCCGTGGTCTTCGCAGCATTCTCCTCCAGCACCAGAGTTTGAAATCATTCGTTTTCCTTCTATCTGCCTTCCTGAGTTTCCATCTTTCTCATGGAGATCGGGAACACAACTGCATTTATCATTCGGCTCTTTGTAGCAATGCTGATAGCTTTACTCTTCCACATCCTTGCCATTCCTTGCATCGCACTACGGCCAAGTGCAATTCTTCATTTGATTCCTATTTCTGATTCTCCATTACTGTCAATCTGTGATCCGAGGAAGAGGAAATCCTTAACCGCTTCTAGTGGTGAAATGTATGAAGGCATTCAAAATGATATATTACAATGTCCTAATTATGTGGACCCATCTAGGGGTCGGTGGGAACATCAGAATGACCCCGCGGGCTTCAGCCACAATCGTTCTGCATGAGTAACAGGTAAGAGTGCAGTATACTACGGAAAACCCTTGGAAATGACTACATTAGGGTCTGCGCCACCAGTAGCGCCGTTGGTACATACTGACATTTGTAGCCATAACTATATGTTGGAGGGTTACTGAGATTTGGAGGAAAAATATATATATTAGTGTAACGCGGCTCTCTCCCTCTAACTTAACCCTTTCCAATCCAATTTGTATCCTAGTTTTCCTAGGGGGCTTACTCTTTTTCTGCTGCTATACAACAGCGCTATCTGCTGGCTGGAGCCAGTACTGCATGAGGTGACACGTTGGATAGGCTCCGACAGCAATGCCCTGAATACCCAATCAGTGACCCCCAGAGCTCCTTAGCTTGTAGAATCCCTTCTTACAGGACCGAAGACACAAGAAGCCGGGCGGCTCTATACACCGCAGTATCTGCTGCAGTGCAGCCTTGGTCGATCAGCTTTAGGCCTCATTCACATGAGCGGTTTTACGCTGCTATTTTGTCGCAATAAAACATTGGCCAAAAATCGCTACTATGTGAAACATTGGATTCCAATGCATTCCTTCACCTGGGTGTTTTCCGGGTGCGTGAAAAAATCACGTTTTTGGTTGCTGATTTGTCTCGCAGCAGGTATCTTTTGATGAAAACCACTGGAGGCTCCCATAAACTCCTATGGGAGATCAAAAATAGGGAGGGGGAGGGAGTTTCCGTGTGTCCGGCGCCAAGAAAAGAAGACAGCTGGCTCTATTTTAGCTATTTAAGCTAATAGAAGCCATTCTGCCAACCAGCGGAATTCTGAGCTGCAGCGCTTTTTTCAGGCGATACGCTGGAGTAAATGGACGAGAATACGCTAATTACTTTCAGCATCAGATCGCGGCTATTCTTTTCTATTATGATTTTCGTCCGCGTTCAGCCGGCGTGAACTCGCACACGCTCATGTGAATGGGGTTTTCATGCCCTTTTAGGGTGACTACCCACTACAGTTTTTTTCACTGCGAAATTCGTAGTGTTTTTTTTTCTGCAGGGGTCTATGGGACTTGTAAGGTTAAAATCACGATCGCGTGGTAAATTGCAGGTCGCAACTACTACATCATCTGTCCTCAGCATTATCACTGTGTTATCTGTGCTGTTACATAGGACTGCAGGTGTTATCTGCTGTATTACAGTACATCATCTGTCTTCAGCGTTATCACTCTATCTGTGCTGTTACATAGGACTGCAGGTAACATCATTATCTGTCATTATCTGTCCTCAGCGTTATCACTGTGTTCTCCGTGCTGTTACATAGGACTGCAGGTGTTATCTGCTGTACTACAATACATCATCTGTCCTCAGCGTTATCACTCTGCTCTCTGTGCTGTTACATAGGACTGCAGGTAAAATCATCATCTGTCCTCAGAGTTATCACTGAGTTCTCTGTGGTGATACATAGGACTGCAGGTCACATCATTATTTGTCCTCAGCGTTATCACTCTGCTCTCTGTGCTGTTACATAGGACTGCAGGTGAAATCATCGTCTGTCCTCAGCATTATCACTGTGTTTTCTGTGGTGTTACATAGGACTGCAGGGGACATCATTATTTGTCCTCAGCGTTATCACTGTGTTCTCTGTGGCGTTACATTACAGTGTAATTGTACAGTACTGTACTAATACATAATTCAACTCACCACCCTCACCCATAAAGCTCTCTACAGCTCCGCGCCGCTCTACATTACCTCCCTCATCTCAATCCACCACCCAGTCCGCGTCCTCCTCTATGCTAACAAAATCAGACTGAGTGCCACATTAATTCGAACTTCTCATTCGCGCCTCCAAGACTTCTCCAGAGCAGCACCGGTCCTCTGGAACGCGCTACCTAAAAAACTATGCTAGCAATCCCTAAACTTCAGGTGTGCTTTAAAAACGCACCTCTTCAGGGAGGCATACCACATCCCCTAAACAAACCCCTCTGTACTCCGCCTGATAACATGCTCCCTGACCTACTGACTGCAATCCCTGCTAGCCGTCATCATCCGCCCCCTGCAGTCATACCTATTCAGCCACTATATGGCCCAATTTGACCATTGTCTACGTGTATAGCATCCCTCGCTCTCCACCTCGCCGTACCGAGGCAAACAATGTTACTAGAGACAAAATATTGGCTAAAAAATCAGCCTTACTGGTGGTCTGTAGGGGGCGTCCTGAGCCCGGTCACCTTGTGGGCCCTCACACATCCACTGGTCCTGACACCTCCTAACAGTCTGGTCAGACGCTCCTCTCTACTGGTGGTCTGTCGGGGGTCCTGAGCCCGGTCACCTTGTTCCCCCCATCCACTGATCCCAACACCTCCTAACAGTCTGGTGAGACGCTCCTCTCTACTAGTGGTCTGTAGGGGGCGTCCTGAGCCCGGTCACCTTGTGTGCCCCCATCCACTGGTCCCAACACCTCCTAACAGTCTGGTCAGACGCTCCTCTCTACTGGTGGTCTGTAGGAGGCGCCCTGAGCCCGGTCACCTTGTGTGCCACCACACATCCACAGGTCCCAACACCTCCTAACAGTCTGGTCAGACGCTCCTCTCTACTGGTGGTCTGTAGGAGGCGTCCTGAGCCCGGTCACCTTGTGTGCCCCCATCCACTGGTCCCAACACCTCCTAACAGTCTGGTCAGACGCTCCTCTCTACTGGTGGTTTGTCGGGGGTCCTGAGCCCGGTCACCTTGTGTGCCACCACACATCCACTGGTCCCAACACCTCCTAACAGTCTGGTCAGAACGGCCGGTGAGGGGAGGGGCAATTTGTTGATACGACCATCCAGCTTCTCACATCCCAATAATGCGCCCCTCTCAGACTCGGGTCAACAAGCTCTACACAAGCGGAAGAAGCGGTCACTACACACAAGGAGCCACCGAGAGCCTCTTATAGGCCTAGGGGGGAACGACTTTTAGGACCTACGGTGACAAGACCGTCCATCTAATCACCACAACTCTCATCATTTACAGATCTGCCTGAGATGGAGCTGCATGCTGAGTTTTACACAAGATAGAAAAATACCTCTGCAGCGCCACCTATTGGATTGGCAGTATTCCTTCAAATAAAGGTGACTTTTTAACAAGTCTTAACAATTATCATGAATAGGACACCAAGCCAACCCCCCCCCCCCCCTCAACCGACTGCTTCGGGGTGTTTGCCTCTCATCAGAGTGCAGTAGGTTTCTGTCTTAGACTTTGCCGGGCCTATGATGTGAGTCAGGAGGGGTGTCGGGTCTCCTTAAGGAAAGCCCCTAAGAAGTGTGTGGAGACACCTAGGGGGTGAGTGGATCGGGGGATGGTATAGTCTAACCCCAAGGAGAGTAACCAAAAGGGGTGTGGGGAGACTTATAAGGTGAGTGGGGAGACTTATAAGGCCCTGCAAGCTCCTCTGGGTAATTAATGCAAATAAGGAGGATGGAACCAAATACCCCCCCACTCACCTTCTAGGTCGCCGCACACTTTTTGGGTGCTCTCCTTAAAGGGGTTGTCCCGTGAAAGCAAGTGGGTCTATACACTTCTGTATGGCCATATTAATGCACTTTGTAATGTACATCGTGCATTAATTATGAGCCATACAGAAGTTATTCACTTACCTGCTCCGTTGCTAGCGTCCCCGTCTCCATGGTGCCGTCTAATTTTCAGCGTCTAATCGCCGGATTAGACGCGCTTGCGCAGTCCTGTCTTCTTCTTTTCTGAATGGGGCCGCTCGTGCCGGAGAGCTGCTCCTTGTAGCTCCGCCCCGTCACGTGCCGATTCCAGCCAATCAGGAGGCTGGAATCGGCAATGGACCGCACAGAAGACCTGCGGTCCACCGAGGGAGAAGATCCCGGCGGCCATCTTCACCAGGTAAGTAAGAAGTCACCGGAGCGCGGGGATTCAGGTAAGCACTATCCCGTTTTCTTTTTTAACCCCTGCATCGGGTTTGTCTCGCGTCGAACGGGGGGGCTATTGAAAAAAAAAAAAACCCGTTTCGGCGCGGGACAACCCCTTTAAGGAGACATGACACCCCTCCGGACCTGAGTTTTACAGCAAAACGACAACTTCTCCTCGGGGTCGGATGGTTACAAAGCGTGGATATTATGTGCAAACAGAGGGGAATCTATGTTCTTATATTTCTAAGTGTTTTGTGCCTTTTCGCTGCTAATTGTGGAATTGTTTAATAATTTAATGTTTTCTAATTAAATAAATCTCTTACTATAAATATTTCTGTATTCTGTAATTACTTTATTGGATTTGTTGGCAGCGAATCCGCTCACAGAAACAACAAACAGTCCCATGAAACCGACCCGTGCAGAGCCATGTAAGGCCGCGCTCACACGACCGTACGCTGGCGGCACGGAGGAGATACACGCTGACATCACCATGCACTATTGTGGCCCGTATGCCTAAGATGCCTCAAGATCAAATATGTGGCGATTTTTCTTGCATGCGGATTTTGCCCCATTGTTGTGAGCGGTAACATGGCCGCCTACGGAAGATTGGTATACAAAACGCGCGTGGAGTGTGATATAGCGACGCGCTCATGTGAGCCGACCTTACTCTAATAGTAATAAACATCCAGAGGTGATGATACAGGATATGCAGTCCGTGACGCTCGGACGATGGTGGTGAATGAGCGACGTCCACATCTGTATTCAGTTCAGCTTTATACAGCACAGACATGGCGGCCTGACAACGGCGACGTTCCGTGACAGTGTATCAGTGCAGTAAGCAGCGAGTCCTCCAGACCTGCACACTGGAAAGTGAACAGTCCTAGAGAAGTCACCCCCGTCCTCCGGCCGCGGTGGGGGCCATTCTGTTGACATGGCTAAGTGACCACCGCGTGTGATTTATAAACAATGGCGCTCACCAGCCGCGGCTTCGTGTTACTGTTAGCACAGATGGGATCCGTCTGCGCCCACATTAAAGGGATGACACCGACTACAGGAAGACGGAGCGGAATACCTTCTTGCTGGAAGCAGTGAAGCGACGAGGGCCCTTAATACCGGACATAAATCAGACGAGGGGTGGGAAGTCCTTCTTACCTTCATGTTTATATATATTCTATATGGTCCCTTACAGAGTGAAAGCGGATGATAGGAAGTATAATGTGCACAGCGGAGGCGTCACCCAACATTCCTGGAAGCCGGAACGGAAAACCACAGTGGAAGTGATATATCCGCACACGGCTTAAAGGGAATGTCTACCCTAACTAAGTCCAAGAAATATACTCACCGCCCCTTTTATTAGAGCCCCGGCTGTCTGACAATTGGCGCTTCCCTGTATGTTTGTGGCTCTATAAAAATGCTGGCTTTGATTTTTTCAGAAGTGATTGATGGAAACTTTCCAATCCAATTTGTATCCTGGTTTTCCTAGGGGGTTTACTCTTTTTCTGCCGTTATACAATGGCGCTATCTGCTGGCTAAAGGCAGTACTGCATGAGGTGACATGTTGGATAGGCTCCAACAGCAGAGAGGCTGGCAATATACAGTAAGAGAACCCCGACGGACATCTTCCAACATCGGAGCTGTACAGCCTTAAATCATAATGTCTTCAGATGTCAGACAGTGGACTGGAAAGGGTTAACACCGAGGTAGTGGAAGCATTTACTGTCCCCGGTTAAAGCGGTCATGAATTGCTTCATTAAGCCTAGTTTTATGTGTAACGGGGGCAGCAGTATTTTCGAGGGATCAACCAGTGGAAGTGAAACAATGTATTTTTCGCCAGGCGTGAAGGTACTTCTGACTGGCTGTTGCTTCCGACCCCAATGTTCAATCCTTACCTGGAGTCCCATTCACAAACAAAGCAAGGACATTCGGTGTAGCCTGCTTGTTGGCCAAGCAATATGGCAATCCCCTTGACATCCCCACCACAGACCATTCATGAAGCTCGTACTGCTCACTATCTTCAGAAATGTAAGGTTTTTGCATGTGTCTTTCATAGTCCCAGAATGTGCTACTGGAACAGATGGATGGATGTTAGTAGACCAGATCTGCTGGCATCTATGAACAACCTCCACTCTCCTGCATTGTAATTAACATTGAAGTATTTCATGACTGCCGGAGTGTCTCCACAATATACCAAACCGCCTTCCTCAGCAAAAAATGGAAGCAATTCTGCTTCTTGGTGTCTGTACCAGGAGAATCTCGTATTAGGACACAGTAAGTTCTTTTCATGAAGTCGTGATCCTAACAACTCTGATGCGTCTTTAGCTAAATTCAGATCACAAACCAAATCATTCATTGGATGCTGGGTAAATGGCGCTGGGGTGTCATCCTCCATACTGTCTGCTTGGTCCATCTCATCACTTGTATCACCGTCTGAATTGGTGTCTGTTGGAGGCTTGACACTGAACAGGGATGGCACAGGATGGACTCACTATGGGGCACTGGTCTCATGGCAGATGGCATATTAGGATACACAATGTTACACTTCCTGGTGCGGCCCACGATCTTCACTGTGCAGAAGTAGCAGCTGTCACTGTGATTTCTTGGCTCACACCACACCATGGGTTCACCGAACGGCATTGATTCCCTTTTTCCAGTTCCTCAGCCTCAAAATGTTCACATGTTACAAACATCATATGTCAACGTTTTTTTTTTTTTAATTCTCACATTTTCGTGATTTGTGAAAAAACCTGACATGAAACAAAACTTTGAAGGTGATTTTCGGAATCTGCAGAAACAATCCCTTCCAATACACCCTTTGCTTAAAAACAACAGACAAAAGTAGCAAAATTGCAGATCAGAAAGCAGGGAGCCCCCTTGAGGATGGAGGCCCGGAGCAATCGCCCAGTTTGCTCCCCCTCACACCGGCCCTGATGGCCTTATAGGTATCCTCAATATGTGTAAAAAGCGAACCCTTCCTGCCCACGCCCAGATATGGATATATACAGTGTAAGTGGGAATTCTTGTTAAAACAGTAACGTTTAAGTAACAGCCGCCCCCCCCCCCCCCCCCCCCATGGAGTGAAACAAAGTCATGTTAATAAGGTTCATCATCTGGTGCCTTATCACGTATCTGCAACAAGCGCACCTTACCTGCCACCCATTTAAACGCCTCCATGTTCGGGATAGGGGTTCACATACTTTCAGCCGTATAGTGTACCTCACTCCTATACATGCAGGCAGACGGTTAACTTGTGTATAATCCGCTCTCCATTCTAGGAGCGGCCAGCTGTAGTCATGGAGTTACATGAATCCTGCATCTTGTGGTTTCCATTTGTGACTTAATTAATTCAACAAGTGGAGTAAGAATGAGGCCAATGGCGCCTGCGTGTAATTATTACGTTACGATCGCCTCGCAGCCGTTCTGCGGTCTTGTGAACAATTCTAAAACAATATTTTAAAGGCCGAGATATAATAAAAGGAACGAACAAGAGACCAACGAAAAACCATAAACTTCTCATCAGTACTAAAGAGTGGCGCTCGTCTGCCAGATTACCAGTTCTGTTACTGGGGAGGGCGACAACCAATGTGGCTGCCATGGCAGCTGCTAGAGGCCGTGTCCCAGGGGTTGGGGTAATAGATCCAAGTGAATGGGATGAGCTGCAGAACCGGACAATAAGGCTTGGGCCGATGTAGGCATGGAGCTCCATGAGGGTCACAGCCCCCTCTTCGTACTGATTGTAGGCCCTGAGCGGCCCCCCCCCTCCCCCACACACACCTTCCCCGGGGACTGCCATGTCAATAGTCCAGATGTGGCAGATCATTTTCACCCCGGACCTGTATGCACCCAGTGATTCACTCCTATGAGCAGTCTTGCATCTGCTCCACATCCAGGCTGGAGATGCCCGGCTCTGGCAGCTATAATCAGAGGGAGCCGGTCCTCTACCTCCTGCCACCACCGCTTCTATCTGCCACCACTATGAGTGTCAGTAGCACAAAGCATCTGGTGGACACAGCTAGTGCAGTTTTACTTATGATGGTGGGCAGTTGTGGTGGACATCTCCAATGGCCAGCCCAGCTTGTGGGGGAAGAACCAGGCAGATGTTAGCTGGGGGCGATCCCCTCCTAAGGTCCCCCTGCCAGATGATCTTTCTCTGTGTGGCCGCATCTTGTGGAGCTAGATGAATCATTCTCGTCCTACCTCTGTCTCTGGTGGCCATGCAACACAATTGCTTAGTTCTGTTACTGTATGTTATGAGCTTGGTTCTATACTGTATTTATGAACTGAGCTTGGTTCTGGGGCTGTACTTACACTATGAGCTTTGTGGCTGAATTTATGTATCGACTACAGTTCAGGCTCTGCATTTATGTTATGAGCTCGGTTTTGGTATTGTATCTATGTACTAAGGGTTGACTCTGGGGCTGTACTTATGTTATGAGCTTGGTTCTGGTACCATATTTATGCCCTAAGTTGTTATGGCATTGGTATAACAAGTAGACTGTGCAATATCTAATATATATATATAATATATATATATATATTTTTTTTTTTTTCTTTCTGGGGTTGGGGTGTGTGGGGGTGGGGGGACAAAAGAAATTTCTGCACATAGTACCACCTAATCTGTCATTGCCTCCCTGGGAGTCTCGGGCCCTGGGCAGCTGCCATAACTATCCCATTTGCCATTCAGGGGTCTCAGAAAGCTGGGTGGAGAAGATGCTGTTTATACAGGAAAGTGCAGAACGTTTGAACATTGTGGTGATGGTTTCTGTATATGGTGGTCTCTACAACGTGCCCCCCGGCCGCCCGCAGATCTCGCACTGCAGTAAATATCACATTTCTCAATTGTTCTATAAAAATAAATGTTCTCAATGTTCTAGCAAAATAAATGAAGTGATTGTGTTTATTATGAGGATGATTACGGCCGGCGCTGGATGGGTCACATGACAGCCCGCGCCTCGCCCCGCCGCCCTGACAGGCCCCACCCTGTTTAATATACACATACAACACCCTGCAGCTTTGAACAATTTATTTTATTGCATTGTGATTTCTTAGGGACCTTCCATACGGGACGGAGTTAGTCCGGGCGGACATTCCTGCCTCAGCCTTATTTCTATGGGGCTTGAATTCTGCGCCGGTTACAATGTGGGCATCTTTACTTAGAAACCAAAAGATTCAATTCCGGTACATATTTAGTCAATTAGTGCGAATTGTGTTGGGTTTTTAACTGCGAAATGCGTTCTGTGGAAAGTCGTCTGGAGATTCCTTACTTCTTTTCTGCAGAATTACATGTGATTTTGAAGTAAAGACGCACTGATTTTAAGAGGCGCGGAATTCAAGCCCCATAGGGTTACATTGTGACGCAAAACTGTTCATGCCGACTAATTCCATCCTGTGTGAACGATCCGTAATCTGCAGAGATCGGCCGAACATTGGTGGATTGTATCCTTTATGCTGCCTGCACATGGTATAGCCGGATTCCGCATGCCAGGACCCTGCAAACCTCTCCGTTGTCTTATTTTTCCGTACTGTGGATGGCTTGCCCTCAGGCATGTGCAGTACGGATTTTCCCGCGCCGTCGCCAGCTACATTGTTAATCCTTCATGTAAACTCCGTGTCTAAGAAAAACTTGAATGAAAAGTGATCAAAGTTGTATGCTCCCCAAATTGGTACCAATACCATCTACAGATCACCCCATAAAAACGAGCCCTCACACAGCCCATCGAAGGATAAACAAAAAAGTTATAGGGGGAGGGGGTAAAAGAAATACGGTGTCAGAAAGCTATTCTTTATAAAAGAGAGAAAAAGTTGTCTTAAAGTAGTACTAGGGTACATAAAAAGTACTATATAAGTTTGGTATCACTGCAATCGGACTGATCAAGAGAATCACTGCATAAAGACAATGTGTCACTTTTACTGCACCAGGAGGGGTATCATCTCTCCTTAAGTAGAGCACCTAGAAGGAGTGCGGAGACACCTAGGAGGAGACTTATAAGGCCCCACAGAAGACAAACACAGCTTAGCTCCTCCCACAGCAATGACATCATCACAGGTCCTTTAGCCCACTTGATCTCTCTGGTGGAGGTAGGTTGTTGTCTTCTGTCATGACTGCTGAGTTGTGTCTTCTGAGATAATAACATCTTAGTTGTATTCTCATTTTGCTATTGTTCTCCTCCCATTCCAAGATCTAACACCTAACTGTGTTGTTTTTCTGTCGGTCAGACTCTGTGTATTATTTATGCTGTAGGACCTTCGATGGTGTCACCAGGGGGCGGAGCATCAGAAGCACTCACTCACATACTACAGACAAGTGGTTGTTAGTAGTTTGAGTGGGAATTAAAAAACAAGCCCTCAGACAGCTACGTCGCCGGAAAAATAAAATAAGCTATGGTTTTTTGAAAGTGAGAATACCAAAACTACAGAATGTGACCTGAACGCAGGAGCATTCATGACCCTTGGTCATGAAAGAGTTAATCAACATCTTCTGACAATTCTCCTTTAAGATCTGAAACAAACGGCTGCCCTTTTCAGTAAACCCCTTTAAGGACACTTTAAGGTCGTGCCCCTCACCATCTCCTCTTTAACAAGTGTAAGGGCAGCCATCTTGACCCCCTCCTTAAGCTTCCTCTTACATTCCGTTGAGATGACAATCGCTTCAGTGGGAACTTTCCAGCTGGAAACCCTCTTATCGGAAACCTTCTCCCCGGAGAGCGACGTACGAGAAATGTCCATGGGAAAAACTCCTCTACAGAGCTGAGAGTCGTGTTATAAGTGGCAGCGCCGTCCGAAATGAATCATGGAGCGGCATCGCGATGTAAGATAGATGGGATTGAAGTGAAGCCAGAGCACGATCCAACGGCTGCCAACGAATGTCCTACAATGGCCCCACACAGTCCTCCAGATAATCCTGTGACCGGCTGCACGGGGAAGTCATGTGGTAACACACAAGATGGGCAAAAAAATGTCCTTATATGTCTCTGTAGAGGCAAATTAACCCGATGAGTAATGGTGGTGAGGTCTTCAAGGTGTCGGCCAACAATGTATCCCTAGAAAAAGTGATGAAAAGTCGTCAGGAACCAGTGAGTCCCCCTATAGGTCATTGATTCAGTGGAGGTCCAAGCACAGTCCAGCCATACTGAATTCTCCTGACGACAGTAAGGTCCACCAAAAACAGCTGGAAATCCTAGAGAGCAGTGCCTCTCGATGAGCTCCCTACTCATAGAAAACTACTGGAAGGGTTTGTGTTTTAGTTTAGAGCTATTGAATAGCAGATTGGCCGGGGACCACTGGACCACTACATGGGGGCATCATTTCCATTTTCATTAGCAATGTGGAGCCCCATCTTGAGGACCGTCTACCAAGTATTTTTTTCAAAAGCAGAAAAAGTCTAAAAAGAAGTAATACACAAGAACTTCATCACTGTAAATGTGTCAAGCTTGATGCTTGGAATTCATAATGTAAAGGTAATGATGTCAAACCTCCAAATTAATTCAAACGCCAGAACAGACCCATATATTAATTCAGACCATACGTGCTGAGATGTGAGGTGAACAGAGCCTTAGAGTCTTACATCCCTATGAAGCTGGGACTACAGGTCCACACTTGGGCCAAAACACTCATCGGTAATATCGACCCAAAAAATTCAGAATATGTAAGGTGGGAAGGGGTGGGGGCTGTTTACCATTTTCTATTTGTTAAATTATTAGAAATGTGTATACTCCTATAACGGTAGTGGGAACAAGAGGGTGGAGCGGCACTTGGGAATGTCTTTGTAGAAGCCATGAATGGTGAGGGTGGTGGTATCTCCCTGAAAGGGTGGAGATCACAGGTTCTCTTATTAGTTGGACACCCATCTCGTGCCTGGGGTCAAGTTGGCCTCCCCCTTGTCTCTCCACCTCTCTCAGGTGTCTGCGGCCCACTGGTCAGTTTGGGCAAGGGGCACGTATCCTCGAACATATGCATCCCTCTGCATGTACTCAGTCAGGATGGTGGTTCCACGCTTAAGGCTCAACTTTATTATATAATATTGTGAGAAGTCTCCGGTATTTCAGGGGTATAAACAACTGGTGCTAAACTGCGTCTCTTGGTCGGGCAAAAGTGTCATGCTGTACTTTTACCTGTGATATGGGCTACAGTGGGAGACAGTGTGGTGAACAAGATGCCGACCTACATGCAGCTGGCAGTCCTCTGGATAGCCAAGAAAGTCCTTCGGACATCCAACGAGAGCTCTATGGGCATTGACACACTCTGACCGATGCTGGAGTCTCCTCTGCTGGGTTTTGTCCGCCCCACCAGAATGTTAGCGGTTATTGTAGGACTTGTGGTAACCCTGCTTGATATACTCCCGGTTCCTGGGAAAGACAAGTACGAGTTGTAATTTTGAGAAAGTCTGTTGGAAAGCTGCAAAACGGGTATTACACAATACAGACTTGGCGTTATACCCGGTTACTGGGACTAGTTAGGGTTTACTGCGGCCGGCCGGGTTACTGTTCCTGCTACTCATCAATAAACCGTTCACGGAGCATTAAATACGTCTGGTGACCAAGTGTCTTTTTAGTGTACCCGAGAGGCTCCTGGGCCACAGCTATGTAAAGGAGCCAGTACAAGGACGTACAGCAAAGACCAGAGCCCAGCCTAGAGTGGCCAAAGCCCGACCATGAGTCCATTCTTACCCTCTTGCCACAAATAGCTGATAAATCTACTAGGACCTCCGTCATGATACAGTCTGTAGTACAGACAGAACACACTATGCTGCTACCGCTCTACAGCCCCCTGGTAGACAGCGAGATACCCCATCCTTCTTGGTCCATCATTTCACTCATGTGAAAGCGGACTAAATGTATCTTTTCATGGGGTGTTTATCACCCGATTTCTTGCTGGAAACAGCAAATTTGGGCACCAATCATCCTGTGTACGGGCGGCTGTCAACAGGGCACTGAGTGAGAAAAAGCTCACCCATCGGAGTCATCTGGTTTTTAGCAGAATTAAACTAGACCAAGTTACTTTCAGGCCATGTAAAGAGGAGCAGCTAAATCTGTGATGGACTCCAGGTAACTGAGAATGGAGGTGGCTGACTGACTGGACTTTCAAAAACTGAAAAAAAAAATTCACGTTTGGTATTGTCGCGTCCTTAACGACCTGTACAATAAACTGAACGCACTTTGTATCCTACATGGTAAACGCAGTAAAAGGAAAAGCTAAAAAACAGAGCCAAAATGATTTTTTTTGTTCATGCTGCCTTCCAAAAAAATGCAGTAAAATTGATAAAGAGCCATATGTTCCCCAAAATGCTACTAATAAAAACTACAGATTGTCATGCAACAAACAAGCCCTCACAGAGCTCCGTCCATGACAACATAAGAAAGTTATGGAACTTTGAATGAAAGTTGCAATCCAATGATGCAAGAAAAAAAGTTGAAAAACTTAAAAAAAAAAATCTTTTTTTGGTATTGTTGTCACCGTACCGACCCCAGAAAATGTATCACGTCATTTATGCTGCATGATTAACACTGTAAAGAAAAACAATGGCAGAATTGATGCGTTTTCTCTCTGCACTACAAAAGAAATTAATAAATAAAAGTTCTACAATATATTATATTTACCCCCAAAAATGGTACCGATAAAAACTACAGCTCGCCACGTAAAAAAAACAAGCCTCATAGGGCCATCGCAATAAGAAATAAACAAGCTATGGCTTTTCAAAAGTAGAGATGAAAATCCCTCCAAAAATTATTGCGTCCTTCGGTCCAAAATAGACCATGGCCCTAAGGGGTTAAACACTTTTGGATGCTGATTTCACAGTGGATTCCATGAGGATTTGCCATGATATCTGCGGTGAAATCCAATGTGTGAACATCGCTTTTTAGTATGGGTAGAGGTATTCACTCCTAGACCCCCTATCACAGGATCTACCTCCACCGACTCCATAGCACTTCCAATGTCTGATAACACTGCGATTCCCCTTTAACTACCTGATCCACTAGTTGTGGTTGGGCACAAAACCTGCTGCTTCCTATCAGATGTCTGGAAAGTAACCAGTAAAATCTGTATATTAATGACACGGATAAATTTTGTATTATCCACCTCATCCACATGGATACAGAATCACAGGAAACCCCATAATCACCCCTGTCCACTTTGGACAATCCTATTCAGTTGTAAGGGTCCTCCTACGATCAGCCGATCACGGGGTGTCCTAACAGTGTGCAATCAGTTGTAAAATGTGGATACTAAACCCTTCCTGGGTATTGACTGGACATAGTTGACAAGATTGAACTAGAGAACAAGGAGCAAGACTGGACTACAACTAGAAACTAGAACAAGGAGTCCTGGATAGAACAAGTTGTCACAGCTATTACCTTCACCACACTGCAGGGGCCAAAAGTATTTATAAAGAGGCAAATGAATCAGACACTCCTCTTTGAACCAAGGCTGAGTAGTGCAGTCCGTTGATCGCCTCCAATAGGTCATAGCAACTGGCCAACAACAACTGTGAAAGCAGGAGATGACAATACAGCAGAAGACCTCCTGCTGATCATAAAGTGTGTACTTTCTCTCTAGCGCCACCACAGAGGAAATTAAGTATTACACAGTTGTCATTTAAATGAATAGGTGGTCTGTGGTTGGCCTAAAGGACACTGCCCTCTCCTGGTTCTCCTCTTACCTATCTGACCGCTCTTTCAGCGTCTCCTTTGCTGGCTCTACCTCCCCTCCTCTTCCCCTTGCTGTTGGGGTCCCCCAGGGCTCGGTCCTTGGCCCCCTTCTCTTCTCTATCTACACAGCCCCTATTGGACAAACCATCAGGAGTTTTGGCCTCAAATACCACCTGTACGCTGATGACACCCAGCTATACACCTCTGTCCGTGACATCTCTGCACCCTTCCTCCAAAACATCACTAACTGTCTGTCCGCTGTCTCTAACACCATGTCCTCTCTCTACCGAAAACTAAACCTCTCTAAAACTGACTTACTGGTGTTTCCACCCTCCACTAACCGACCTCATCCTGACATCTCCATCTCAGTGTGTGGCACCATAACTCCTAGACAACACGCCCGCTGCCTTGGGGTCATATTTGACTCTGATCTCTCTTTTGCCCCCTACATCCAATCTCTGGCCCGAACATGTCAGCTGCACCTCAAGAACATCGCAAGAATCCGCTCTTTTCTCACTGTGGAGACGTTAAAAACGCTTATTGTCGCCCTCATCCACTCCCGGCTCGATTATTGCAACTCGTTGCTGATCGGCCTCCCCTGCACCAGACTCTACCCTCTCCAGTCCATCCTGAATGCGGCAGCCAGGCTCATCTTCCTGTCCAGCCGCTACTCGGACGCCTCTGTCCTGTGCCGGTCACTGCACTGGCTGCCCGTTAAATACAGAATTCAATTCAAACTCGCTACCTTCATCCACAAAGCCCTCCACAGTACAGCGCCACCCTATATCGCCTCCCTCATCTCAATCCATCAACCAGCCCGGGCTCTCCGCTCTGCTAATGAAACCAGACTGAGCGCCCCTTTAATTCGAACTTCTCATTCCCGCCTCCAAGACTTCTCCAGAGCAGCACCGGTCCTCTGGAACGCACTACCAAAGGCTACCCGAGCAATCCAGGACTCGCAGAACTTCAGGCGTGCTCTAAAAACGCACCTCTTCAGGGAGGCATACCGCATTCCCTAAACAAACCCCTCTGTACTCCGCCTGATAACATGCTCCCTGACCTACTGACTGCAATCCCTGCTAGCCATCATAAACCGCTCCTGCAGTCACACCGTTTCTGCCGTCACACGGCTAAATGTCTGACCATTGTCTATGTGTATAGCATCCCTCACACTCCGCCATACTGTGCACATCTCCAGCCCCTTTACCCTCTGTATCACCCCATTACTTGTAGTATGTAAGCTCGTTGGAGCAGGACCCTCACCCCTATTGTCTCCATCAGCTGATTACTATGTAACCGTGGTTCTGTAATGTTTGTATTTTGTCTTTCTGTATTCCCCCCTGTCCATGTAAGCGCTGCGGAATATGTTGGCGCTATACAAATAAAGATTATTATTATTATTATTATTACCAGACAGAAATACTCTTTGTTGCCACTTTTTGCTCTGGCTAATAGATGAGTCCCCCCCCCACACTTCTTCCCCCTTCACTAACTCTGTCTCACTAACCTTAGACAGTATTTGATGCCCCGTCTTGCAGTCATTATATTCCACAGATAACACCCTCTGTGCCGCGTTACTCCATAATTGCGACAGTTTTACCGTATTATTGGTCAGATTGCTTGTTGAATGACGCAACAGAATCCGGAACCGGTGGAGTTTTCGAATTGAAATGCTGGAAGGGATTCAAGCCCTTAAATATGCTGAAGCTTTAATAGTTGCCAAAAGTTTGTAAAAGAAATTCATGTCCTTTTCTAGGAAACAGACAGCGATTCCACCGAACAAGATGAAAAAAAGTACAGTTGTGGTTTTCCAGGGGTCCGGGGGAGGGGCGGGGGCAATTACTTATATTGTGAACACAAAGGGAATCTAGAGGGATTCGCATTGTTCATTTATTTCCATACAGAATGTTCGCATTATGGGAGAGGAAAAGAATTTACTGTATTTGTGTCATTTGTGTAAGCGCTTATTACATTATAGGGGTTCTATAGCCAAAGGACACAGAACAATGCAGGGGGGGGGGGGGAACTATTGTCACCCCTGTATCTACACCACTGGAAATTACAAGTCATTCATAGAGCTCACATGCAAGGAAAACCTGACAATAAAACTGCTGAGAGTTGTAGTTCTACAAGCAATTCATAGATGGTGACAAAGCTGGGGGGACATGTACTTGTAACAAAGGGATAGATAGATATATATGAGATGGATAGATAGATAGTATATAGATAGATAAATATGAGATAGATAGATAGCAGATGGTTAGATAGATAGATAGATATGAGATGGATAGATAGACAGTATATAGATAGATAAATATGAGATGGATAGATATGAGATAGATAGATATGAGATAGATAGATAGTATATAGATAGATAGATATGAGATAGATAGATATGAGATAGATAGATAGATAGATATGAGATGGATAGATAGTATATAGATAGATAAATATGAGATAGATAGATAGCAGATGGATAGATAGATAGATAGATAGATAGATAGATAGATAGATATGAGATAGATAGGAGAGATAGATAGATAGATAGATAGGAGATAGGAGAGATAGATAGGAGAGATAGATAGATAGATAGATAGATAGGAGAGATAGATAGATAGATAGATAGATAGATAGATAGATAGATAACAGATAGATATGAGATAGATAGATAGATAAATATGAGATGGATAGATAGTATATAGATAGATAAATATGAGAGATAGATAGCAGATGGTTAGATAGATAGATAAATATGAGATGGATAGATAGATATGAGATGGATAGATAGATAGTATATAGATAGATAAATATGAGATAGATAGATAGATAGATAGATAGATAGATAGATAGATAGATAGCAGATGGTTAGATAGATAGATAGATAGATAGATAGGAGAGAAAGATAGATAGGATAGATAAATAGGAGAGATAGATAGATAGATAGATAGATAGATAGATAGATAGATAGATAGATAGATAGATAGATAGATAGATAGATAGATAGATAGATAAATATGAGATAGATAGATAGATAGATAGATAGATAGATAGATAGATGGGAGAGATAGATAGGAGAGATAGATAGGAGAGATAGATAGATAGATAGAGATAGATAGATAGATATGAGATTGATAGATAGATAAATATGAGCTAGATAGATAGCAGATGGTTAGATAGATAGACAGATAAATATGAGATGGATAGATAGATAGATATGAGATGGATAGATAGATAGATAAATATGAAATAGATAGATAGCAGATGGATAGATAGATAGATAGATAGATAGATAGATAGATGATAGATAGGAGAGATAGATAGATAGATAGCTAGGAGATAGATAGATAGATAGACGGATATGAGATAGATAGATATAATTATACAGAACTGGCATTGGCACAGTTGTATCCTGGTCATTGTATGCCATCATGGGGCGTTATTCCCCCACCCAGTGACATCAGAACCCAAATGTAGACATGGCACAACGTCTGCGCCCGCTTTACTGCTGTAAAATACAGATATTTACATGGTTGGAAATGTTTCTTACCATCCATGGGGAATCAGGATGGTGACTGCAGAGCAGGGCGGATCGCTCAGTACTGAGGGAGTCATGTGCAGAAGCCTGTGGAGATTGTGGTCAGAAGAGAAGTGCAGAGGTCAAACCTCAAATATCAGCAACCAACCACATATACATTACTGGTGGGTAAAATACATAGGTCGTGTCCTCGAGAACAGGGTTACAAGAGAGTCAGCATACATCCCCTCCTCTCCATACAATACGATGGGCTGCATCTAGAGAATTCATTTCATGCTCTGACTTCACACCTACCAGGAATCTCCTGCTGGTTCAGGGCATTATACAGAAGATTGGGCTGCATTTTGGGGTAAGTCCTGAAAACCAGGGACTTTGAGTGGAGGTTAGAGATCACTGGTCACTGTGTGTGCGTCCCACAGTAATATGAGGCATGGTATGTATGGATTATTTCTCACTTCTCCCAGATGGGGAGGAGACATTTGTACACTCATAAATGATCTTCTCCTGACCCCGACTTTCAGGAAATGTCTCTCATTATCTGGAAACCAGTAGTAATGAGCGGTGTGATGACTTCTCCATCTGCGCAGAGGAACAGGCCGCACTATATACTCAGCTCGACTGCTTGTTGGTTCTAACGTGACTGCATCGTCCCAACAGTGAAGTTTGGAGGGGGTTCTGTTATGGTATGGGGTAGGGGGTTCTTCTGGGAAGGACTAGGGCCATTGGTTATAGTGAAGTCAACCCTCATCACCAATGGGTGCAGAGACATCCTGGACAACGTGGCATCACCTACCCTGGGGCAATACTCTGGTACAGCTCCATATCTACTAACATGACCGAGCACCATGTCATAGGGTTGAGGCTTGGTTTGAGAAACAGAACGTCTGCAAACTTCATTGGCCACCCAAAAGTCCAAATCGCAATCCCACCGAGCGGGACGAACTAAAACGCCATGTCCATGCACACTCATCACTATCTGAAGCTCTCCTCCAGAAATGGGGGCAAATCCCTCCATGCATCTATGGGAATTTGGTGGAAAGCGGCCAAGGAGGATGACTGCAGTTACTGAGGCCAAAGGAGGCCAACACTGGATTGAAAAATGTGAATAAAATCAAATATCATCACCTTCTTTGCGCATTCAGTACTCTTGTCAACATAGTGTATAAGTTGTGCTGCCATCATAACCTAACGAAAGGCAAAAGACGAATATTGTATCTCCGTAGACACCAAATGATGGAACTCTACTGGTGCTAAACTACCCTTGCAGGCTCTATTGGTAACCAATTGTAGGGATTTGCTAACGCGTCACCTGCATCCACTCCTGACCTCAGGAGCCTCCCTCCACCCGCTGCCACATTACCAGCATTTTTAATGAAAGAGTGGAACTTGTTGTAATTTGCTCTTCTCAGGGGACCTCAGGATACTTGCAGCACTTTGATGACACCACATGTGTTCTGCAGATTCTTCTCTAATTAATACCAAAATCTCCATTAATAACATCTGCGCTTTACAAAATATTTGGGTTTGGCAATTTGTCACACAGACAATTGAAGTCTCCTGGACCAGGATGTCGTCCTGAAGAGGACTTGGCTAAATGCTCATGATTATGAGACAAATGTGGTGCAGATCACGGTGGCCTTTCTGGGGAGAATATGAGTATTGTAACAGACCGAGCGCGTGGACCCCAATCAGTGAAGAAGAGAGGGGGCACTACATTATGGCGCTGGCTTTAGATGGCCAGCACTCGTGCTTGTCTTCCCCTCCATGTTCTTTCCATGACCGTTGGAGGTTGCACAGGTTCTCTACTCCCCCCTTTACATGTGCATGGTCCGCCCCTATGGTAGGTATCCCCTTACCCACAATCTGTATCAGGAGCCCCAACTCCAAGGCTTGTATACTGCTACTGTCTTCTTATGTGGTGGAAGGGTTTAAACACAAAAATCAAAGATGGCAGCCTCTTAGATTTATTCATACTGTAATACTATAATACTGTGTTTGCACTTAAAGTACCTATTCTTTGTATTATGGACCCATAGGGTCTCCACATGCTACTCGGTGGTACTTCCAGGGTCCTTGAAGCTTCTACTCTAAGGTTTAGTGCAGTGGAGTACCTATAGTAAATGAACAGGTTGCATGCCTTCCAACCTTTTAACAATGATTAGAGATTAAAGTTTTGTATCAGGGAAATTTTTCTTTTGTTACATTAGGCCACACCCTTTTACACTAAGCCACACCCTATATGTCATGTCACAGTAATACTACCGAATAGTGGCCTCCTCAAAGTAATAGTGCTCTCCAGTGACCTCATCACAGTGATCATGTCAGAGTAATCATGTGCCTTAGTCACTGCCCTCACAGTAATAATGCCCCTCAATGACCCCCTCACAGAAATAGTGCCCCTCAGTAACCCCTTCACAGTAATACTGCCCCTCAGTAACCCCCCTCACAATACTACTGCCACTCAGTGACCTCTTCACAGTAATGCTGCCCCTCAGTGGCCCCCTCACAGTAATACTGCCCTTCAGTGACCCCTCACAGTAATACTGCCCCTCAGTGACCTCCTCACAGTAATAGTGCCCCTCAGTGACCCTCTCACAGTAATAGTGCCCCTCAGTGAGCACTTCACAGTAATAATAACCTCCCCATGGTAATACTGCCCCTGGGTGACCCTCTCACAGTAATAGTGCCCCTTAGTGACCTCCTCACAGTAATAGTGCCCCTCAGTGACCTCCTCACAGGAATAGTGCCCCTCAGTGACCCTCTCACAGTAGTAGTGCCCCTCAGTGACCTCCTCACAGTAATAGTGTCCCTCAGTGACCTCCTCACAGTAATAGTGCCCCTCAGTGCCCTCCTCACAGTAATAGTGCCCCTCAGTGACCCTCTCACAGTAGTAGTGCCCCTCAGTGACCTCCTCACAGTAATAGTGCCCCTCAGTGACCTCCTCACAGTAATAGTTCCCCTCAGTGACCTCCTCACAGTAATAGTGCCCCTCAGTGACCTCCTCACAGTAATAGTGCCCCTCAGTGACCCTCTCACAGTAATAGTGCCCCTCAGTGAGCACTTCACAGTAATAATAACCTCCCCATGGTAATACTGCCCCTCAGTGACCCTCTCACAGTAGTAGTGGGGCCCTCAGTGACCTCCTCACAGTAATAGTGCCCCTCAGTGACCTCCTCACAGTAATAGTGCCCCTCAGTGACCTCCTCACAGTAATAGTGCCCCTCAGTGATCTCCTCACAGTAACAGTGCCCCTCAGTGACCCTCTCACAGTAGTAGTGCCCCTCAGTGACCTCCTCACAATAATAGTGCCCCTCAGTGACCTCCTCACAGTAATAGTGGCCCTTAGTGACCTCCTCACAGTAATAGTGCCCCTCAGTGACCTCCTCACAGTAATAGTGCCCCTTAGTGACCCCCTCACAGTAATAGTGCCCCTCAGTGACCCTCTCATGGTAATAGTGCCCCTCAGTGAGTACGTCACAGTAATAACCTCCCCATGGTAATACTGACCCTGGGTGACCCTCTCACAGTAATAGTGCCCCTCAGTGACCTCCTCGCAGTAGTAGTGCCCCTCAGTGACCTCCTCACAGGAATAGTGCCCCTCAGTGACCTCCTCACAGTAATAGTGCCCCTCAGTGACCTCCTCACAGTAATAGTGCCCCTCAGTGACCCTCTCACAGTAATAGTGCCCCTCAGTGAGCTCCTCACAGTAATAGTGCCCCTTAGTGACCTCCTCACAGTAATAGTGCCCCTCAGTGAGCTCCTCACAGTAATAGTGCCCCTCAGTGACCTCCTCACAGTAATAGTCCCCTCAGTGACCTCCTCACAGTAATAGTGCCCCTCAGTGATCCCCTCACAGTAATAGTGCCCCTCAGAGACCCTCTCACGGTAATAGTGCCCCTCAGTGAGCATTTCACAGTAATAATAACCTCCCCATGGTAATACTGCATCTGGGTGACCCTCTCACAGTAATAGTGCCCCTCAGTGACCTCCTCACAGTAATAGTGCCCCTCAGTGACCTCCTCACAGGAATAGTGCCCCTCAGTGACCCTCTCACAGTAGTAGTGCCCCTCAGTGACCTCCTCACAGTAATAGTGCCCCTCAGTGACCTCCTCAGAGTAATAGTTCCCCTCAGTGACCTCCTCACAGTAATAGTGCCCCTCAGTGAGCTCCTCACAGTAATGGTGCCCCTCAGTGACCTCCTCACAGTAATAGTGCACCTCAGTGACCCCCTCACAGTAATAGTGCCCCTCAGTGACCTCCTCACAGTAATAGTGCACCTCAGTGACCTCACAGTAATAGTGCCCCTCAGTGATCTCTTCACAGTAATAGTGCCCCTCAGTGATCTCCTCACAGTAATAGTGCCCCTCAGTGACCCTCTCACAGTAGTAGTGCCCCTCAGTGAACTCCTCACAGTAATAGTGCCCCTCAGTGACCTCCTCACAGTAATAGTGCCCCTCAGTGACCTCCTCACAGTAATAGTGCCCCTCAGTGACCCCCTCACAGTAATAGTACCCCTCAGTGACCCTCTCACGGTAATAGTGCCCCTCAGTGAGCACTTCACAGTAATAATAACCTCCCCATGGTAATACTGCCCCTGGGTGACCCTCTCACAGTAATAGTGCCCCTCAGTGACCTCCTCACAGTAATAGTGCCCCTCAGTGACCTCCTCACAGTAATAGAGCCCCTCAGTGACCCTCTCACAGTAGTAGTGCCCCTCAGTGAACTCCTCACAGTAATAGTGCCCCTCAGTGACCTCCTCACAGTAATAGTGCACCTCAGTGACCTCCTCACAGTAATAGTGCCCCTCAGTGATCTCTTCACAGTAATAGTGCCCCTCAGTGATCTCCTCACAGTAATAGTGCCCCTCAGTGACCCTCTCACAGTAGTAGTGCCCCTCAGTGAACTCCTCACAATAATAGTGCCCCTCAGTGACCTCCTCACAGTAATAGTGCCCCTCAGTGACCTCCTCACAGTAATAGTGCCCCTCAGTGACCCCCTCACAGTAATAGTACCCCTCAGTGACCCTCTCACGGTAATAGTGCCCCTCAGTGAGCACTTCACAGTAATAATAACCTCCCCATGGTAATACTGCCCCTGGGTGACCCTCTCACAGTAATAGTGCCCCTCAGTGACCTCCTCACAGTAATAGTGCACCTCAGTGGCCCCCTTCACAGTAAGTGTCCCTCTCACAGTAAGGACTGACTGTAGGCTGTTTTTTACTTCACTCCATTGCCAGCCACTCCTCAGATACATATCTCCTGCCTCCCAGGATGGAGGAGAGCCCCCCCCCCCCCCCTCAAATCCAGAACTGTCCCACTGAATGCAGGATGGTCAGGAGACATGAAGTTGCAGTTGTACCCTAGCCGTGATGCCTGAGGCGCCCAGAGGTTTCTCTGCCACATAAGAGAGCACTACTACTATAAATGGCAGGCGACGGGTTATATCGCCCCCATGGATGCCAGAAGGCATATCTAATGCATAGTGCAGCTATAGGGGGTGCAGAGAAAGCAAACACACCCAAGCTCTGGTGATACAGGGGCACAAGGCAGATACCCGCATTATGAATGGCACAGTGGTCGATGAGGGCTATAGATTTTGCATGGGGGCCCAGGAGCGGGGCCCCTGCACTGCGGATTTCACCATTCTATGTTAGTGGGGTCAGTGAATAGCAGTGTGATTAGAATTTGCTCCCCATGTTGTTGCATAACTCAGTGTATCGCTCTCATTGACAGTGTCACAGATGGGCACAGACCTCGCAGTGCGCGGCAGTGAGGTTATTGTGTGTGCGCCTGAAGGACAGAGCGTTCCAAGCTAACGCCAAGGAACAAAATTATTTAAAAAAGAGAAAACAAAGTGTTGACCTCATTTCACACGGGGAATGAATACCATCTGCACTGAGCCTCGCATGCTGGAAAACTTTCTCTTAACCCATTCTCTGTCTCCCTGCATTCAAGCGGAGGCCTTCGGAGCTCCAGCACTTACTTAAAATGCTGCGTGTGCTGCCAGCAAAGTGCACCGAGAGCAATGACATCACCGGCAGTTAACCTTCCCAAGCAGTGTGTGTGCAAAACCCAGAGCAATCCAGGCATGACACAAGGGTATGCAACTAGATACTAAATGACTTAAAGCACAACTCCACCCAAATCCAAAACCTGAAGGAGGAGCTAAGATCAATATCCTAATATAAGTTATATTGATAGGAGTTGAGGAAGCAGAGATCAGGGGTCTTGTATGTGGGGAGATAAGGTACAGATGCAGTAATGTAGTGGCTCCGAACAATGGGGCCCCTCCATAATAGCGTGCATGCATTTGTCTATGTATTGTCAGTGTCTTCTGTGTTGCATAAGTGATGTGTATTGCATAGCTGCAGCACTGAAATAGTTAACTGTCTGGTATGTGAGCTGACTGGAAAATGTATCTGTTTGTTTGTCATGTGACCTTGTGATATATATGTGGATGCAAGGTGCATAAGTGAGAGTTCTGTTCTGGGCTTGCAAGAGAGAGGTGTTGTGAGTTCTGTAACAGGACCAAACAGTGTGGCCCAGAATGGAAGAGGCTGAAAGGAATCTACAGCCTACCCTGGGCCTGCTGAACCCAGGGAGTGTTGGAGAGAAGAGAGTGTGTTGCCGAGACCAGGGCCCACAGATAACAAGGACACCTCTGACCTCTAGCTTTACTGTCCCCCCAACTCTGTTCTCTCCTATTTTCCTGGCAGACGGTCTCATGATGGCATATAACCACTGCAGCCAATCCAGAAATACTGAGCGGGGCACAAGGAGGTATCATTACTCACCAGGGAGACAAGGAGGCACTTTTACTGTGTGTAAAGCAGTAAAAGCAGCACATACTATGTTAGGCCTACAGGGGGTACAAAAGGGGGGATACTGGTATTGTGGGGGTAGTATGAGTAGCATTATCACTATTTAGGGCCATATGGATGGGATATTGTGTAAAGGTATTGAAAACAGGGAAGGTGCCGGAAAAGCAAGGAGCCAAAGATGTCTATGTTAAATTCTGCAGGGACAAATTGTAGCTGGGAGAAGGTATCATGGCGGTCTGGGCCATTTTGTAGAAATTTACAGGACAAAGTAGCGCTGCTTGCAGCATTATTTTATCCTGTTTTTTTTTTTTTCTACAAACCCTAAAATGTGCCTGAACACTACATAAAGCAAACAATGTCAATTAATAATTTCCCATTGTTTGGCATTTCTTGCTGATTTGTTGGCTGGTCAGTTTTGTGGACCGAGAACCTCAGCTGGAGAAGTATATTACAGAAATGATTAGGTGAACACAAGCTCGTAGATGAGCAGAAGTTGTTTGAGGTACATCCTTGGTCCACAGAACTTTAAGACAAAAAGTTCAAGGTGCGGTAATAAGGATCATTTTGCATTAGTATGGGGAGATAGTCCTGTCTAGGATTGTACCTGCAGGAGGCTTGTGATCCTCCAGCCACTGGAGCCCCACTTGTGATTGCTGCAGGGTTAACTGTCTCGTCGGTTACGGTCTGTGATTTCTCCTTCTTCGGATGATCTGCCGGAGAGGGTCTGACATTACAGGAGCTCCACCATTCCATCCAGCTATTCTGGATCTGACTCAGAAACACATGTAATGCTGCGAACATTAATTACGTGCGCGTGCCGCGGACCGTCCTGCCCTGAAGATGAAGCAACATGAAAACATCTTCCCATAAATTCTATTAACTAGAATGCAGCTTCCAGATAACATCATTGTCATCAGCCGACACGCACAATGTCCTCATGCTGCACCTGCTTACAGGATTACGCCTCGGTTAGTCCAGTAGAGTCCTCAAATATCTGATGCTGCTTCCCACCGATTATCTTC
Source organism: Eleutherodactylus coqui (assembly GCF_035609145.1). Classification (NCBI taxonomy): domain Eukaryota; kingdom Metazoa; phylum Chordata; class Amphibia; order Anura; family Eleutherodactylidae; genus Eleutherodactylus; species Eleutherodactylus coqui. Next base: position 309,411,730 of record NC_089839.1, read on the forward strand.
CTCGCACATGCCAAGGGTCTCACTCCATACTCCATTCCATAACAACAGCATGCCTCCAAACGTCTGAACAATGAAAAGACAATGTTTTGCTAGACCATGTCCCTTTTATGCTAAACCCTGCCTTTGTAGCCCCTTAAAGTAATAGTTTCCATTAGTGACCCCGTTGCAGTATTAGTATACCTCTAAATAATAGATATCAAAGCTACACAGTGATAGTGATTACAGTGCAGTTACCTCCAGTGATAGTGATTACACTGCAGTTACCTCCAGTGATCACAGGTGACGTCACTATGTGTACAGGTTACAGATGGGGTATCTGATCTCAGGTCTGTAAACATAGGAGGGATCTGGTTAAAGTCTATATACAGGGTATGACCTGGGGACTGAAAACAGGTGGGATCTGTTCTGGGGTCTTTAAACAGGAGGGTGTGTAATCAGAGGGGGTCTGGTCTAGGGTCTGTATAAAGGTGGAGTCTGTATGCATTGGGAATCCATAGGAAGAAAGGGAAGGACTTATTGAGGTATGCTGGTAGTGAGGGGAAGGAAAGAGAAGGGAAGTGAATAGAAGGCCAGAGAGAAAAATGAACGGATCCTGCAGTGTAGCCGGTAGTAGAAGGTCGTAAATGTCATTAAGGTGACCTAGTGGTGTCGGTATTTCTACCAGACGTTTGGGTTCAAAGCTATTTAGGGTTTTCCCCAAGTTCCCATGGGTTTACTCTGACTACTATTGCACCAGGTTATTGTCAGTCTCTTTGTTTTCTTCATCTTGGAAAAAAGCCTTCTAAGTGCCGCTGTAGTGGATGAGCCAACATATCAGTGTCAAAATCTAAAAATACCTATAAACTACTCTTAGCTACAATCCATTAACTTTTTTGCAATTCTCTAAAGTCTGTGATAATGTAAACACCTCTATTAACTAGACATTGTATAAACAGCTCTCTGCCTCTCTCACAGCAGTAACTCACAGCAAGTCTTGGACTGTTCACAATTTCAAGAAGCACCACAAGCCCTCTTCCATGCTAGGATATTACTCCACCCATAGAGGCCATGGCACATTTCTATATATTTAGTTATTTTTACTTTTCTTGTATTTTTCCCACCAGCATGAATAAGAGATATCCCTTTATTCTGGAAATGTGACAATTTCATGGGCCGCAGCTCATATTACTGGCGGATGAAGTCCTGCTAATAGCATTTGCGCTAGGGTAAAACAAAAAATTCTATGTGTCACATGAAAAGGCCCTTTCTTCTCCGTCCAGTTCACTGGCATCTCGTCAATTCTGAGCTGAAGTTCCTTAAAATATTCAATTCTGGCATGAAAATGAGATAAATCTGCCCCATAATGTGGAGTGATGATGGGAACGGGGCCGACGCTTCCATCTCATATTGTTTTCTTAATTAAACACTTTAGAAGATTGTAATGAGCAAAAGTTCAGCTGGAAATCCACTCCGGATTAATCAGTGTTTTTCTAGGAATGCTGAAGAGCTGACATCACGGAGGCTTTTATGACACGGGTGCGATCAGAGGAGCTGCACTTCACTAAAGCTTTTCTGCCTTAAAAAATTGGCACAGATTTTCTTAAACAAAAGTTCATCCAAATAATGGTATTTTGGGGGAATTGTGTGTATTATCCCTGTACTGTGACATCACTGTTTATTATTCCTGAACTGTGACATCATTGTGTTTATTATCTCTGTACTGTGACATCACTGTTTATTATTCCTGAACTGTGACATCATTGTGTGTATTATCCCTGTACTGTGACATCACTGTTTATTATCCCTGTACTGTGACATCATTGTGTTCATTATCTCTGTACTGTGACATCACTGTGTATTATCCCTGTACTGTGACATCACTGTGTGCATTATCTATTTACGGTGATGTTATTGTATTTTTAACCCTGTACTGTGACACTGTGTGTATTATCTCTACACTCTGACATTATTGTGTGTATTATTCCTGTACTGTGATGTCAGTGTATATTATCTTTGTACTGTTGCATCACTGTTTATTATCCCTATACTGTGACATCACCGCGAGTATTATCCCTGTATTTTGACATCATTTTGTACATTATTCCTGTACTGTGACATCACTGTGTGTATTATCTCTACACTGTGAAATCACTTTGTGCATTATCTATGTACTGCGACATTACTGTGTGTATTATCTCTGCACAGTGACATCACTTTGTGCATTATCCCTCTACTGTGTAAAAGTCCTATCTTGTATCTCTTTTCTCCCAGAAAGTAGATGGAACATCAGCTGATCTTCCCTGTGCTATTGGGGGAATAAAAGAATGCAAGCTATCTAAAAGCAGAGAGATGGTGAAGGAACACTTAGCTAACTTACATGAATTTCAAGTCTCAAGGACCAGATGAATTACATGCTAGGATACTAAAGGAAGCAGCAGAGTTAAACGCTGAACCACTCGCCAGAATCTTTGAAAATTCCTGGAGAACAGAAGTCCCAGAAGATTGGAAAAGGGCAAATGTTGTCCCTATCTTCATAAAAGGAAAGAAGGTGGATCCAGGAAACTACAGGCCTGTGAGCCTGACTTCTATACCAGGAAAGATCTTTGAACAATATATTAAACAGCATGTATGCAAGTACTTGGATGAGAATGAAGTAATTACCCAGAGCCAGCATGAGTTTGTAACAAACAAGTCATGCCAGATGAATCTAATTTCCACCCATGACAGTATCACTGACTGCGTTGATCAGGGAAATGCGGTGGATATAGTATATCCTGACTTTAGTAAAGCATTTGACAAAGTATCTCATACCATACTTATTGAAAAAACGACCATAATAGGATTGACAAGGCAACTGTTAGGTGAATTCACAACAGGCTGAGTGATCGTACTCAAAGAGTGGTCATGAATCGCTGCACATCCAAGTGGAAGAATGTATCAAGTGGGGTACCATAAGGCTCTGTCCTAGGCCCAGTGCTAGTCAACATTTTTATAAATGATCTGGAGGAAGGAACTGATAGAAAAGTAAAATTTGTCAACGACACAAAGCTAGGAGGGTTAGCTAACACTAGGGAAGAGAGAGAGAGAGAGAGGATTCAAAAAGATCTCGAAAAGCTTGAACAGTGGGAGGCGACTAACAGAATGGTATTTAACAAGGAGAAATGCAAAGTCGTACATTTGGGCAAGAAAACTGAAAAAAGCACATACAGAATGGGAGGAATTGAGCTAAGCAGCAGCACATGAGAAAGACTTGTATATACTAATAGATCAACAAAGGAGAAAAGCCGGCTCCTTAAAAACGCTGTTTTTATTCCAAAAAATCTGTAAAATTAAAAATCGTAGGTACCTTTTAACAACATGCCTATGTCACATGCGTTGTGAAAGACACTTCTTTCTTGATCATGTTCAGCTGTGATCAAAAAAGAACTGTCTTTCAAAATGGATCTGACATAGGCATGTTGTTACAAGGTACCTACCATTTGTAAGGAGAGATTTCCCAATCTGGATGTGAGATGGATGTTGGGAGAGTGAGCCCCGAGAGAGAGAGAGCATCTGTGAGTTCTAGTGTGTGTTTCTTCAAGGCCAGTGCAGAGGTACTATCTATCTCTTCTGATTTTCCTACGTGGCCGTTTGAAGTCTGGATCACCACGTAGAGGTACACCCTTTATTTGTCACACCCACGCGTCTCCAAGGCTGGGTGGAGGTACTACAAGATAATAATCTCTGTTCACACGTACGTCTTGGAGCCTGTAAGAGCCCTGTGGAGGTACTAAGTTCTTAAGTCCATTCATTTGCCTGCACTGTGAAGTTTACAATTGAATTACCTTGTATTGTTTATTCTTTATTCAAGTAAAGTTTATACCAGCCTCTGACCACTCCCAGAGACCTGTGGTTCTTAAGAACTGTCTGTGGCTGAATTACTTATCCACCGAAGGTCATACCGGTGTGAGTGTTGGAACGGTGGGGTCACGCGTGACAACTACCCCCTTGTTATCCAGTATACTGTGCATTCCCTATCTTAGGGGTGTCCGAAGTGGACTGCAGTGCTACTCTGGCCTTGGCTGTGTGTGTCCCTCCGGGAAGGAGCATGGTAAGTGCCACTGTGACAAGTCAGCACTCTACCTTCCCAGCTCCCCATGTATGTCAGGTGTCCGGGGTCTCCCTATGGGACGCTGCAACAGGGCATGCCAATTCCCCCAGGGGTGCAAGGCAACCCAACAGCCTTTCCCAAAAATATCAGCCTCAGAACTCCTCAGCCTGCAGCGAATGCCAGACCTGGCAAGGACATTATCCTCTAACAATAGGCCCGCTGAATGATTAGTACTCATAGGGACCAATTCCGATATGTGCAACATGCCAAAAAAGGCCAGAGAAAAAGCCATGCGAAACAAAACAGCCTCAAAATCCGAAGAACAAACCAGACAAAATGGCTATAAGCTTTAACAAAATCGGGAAGGACACGGAACACCTAGAGTCATGTAGAACCACTTCTTTCTTCCACCCTCTAATAACTTGCGGAAACAGAAAAGCCTTTGTAACATTCACCCAACCCCGGAGTTTTAGGAAAAAGGCTACACCCGCCAACTGGTGCTGCACCACCAACCCTGACACACCCTGCGCATGCAAACTATTTAGGTAGTCTGACGTCACGGCATATAGAATAGAAGAATAATCCAATAATGGCTGCTAGCCAACAACTTCAACCCATTCCCTTCATGTCTTACCATAAGCCCGCCAAGTCGATGGCACCAAAGACGACTGGACTCAGGAGAGCAGCTGGCCCCCACCATAAGCCACAGGGAGTTCAGACAAAGGGGCCCATCCAGGTCTGCCTGGGGGTAGAGGCTGTGAAAAACTTGCCAGTGAAAACGAGACAGTGCATCAGCAGCAAAGTGGTCAATCCCCGGTACATGATGTACCCTGAACTGGATGTTGCTCTGCAGGACTAGTCTTCTCAGCAAAGTGATGACAGGCATGAGAAAGAAGTCAAATTATGAATTGCTTACACTGCCTCCATATTGTTGGATAGGAAGGAATTCACTGATTGGCCAGAAGATGATCCCGTGACATCTCTGCAACTTTACTCCAAAACATCACCAACTGTCTGTCCGCTGTCTCTAACACCATGTCCTCTCTCTACCTAAAACTGAACCTCTCTAAAACTGACTTACTGGTATTTCCAGCCTCCACTAACCGACCTCATCCTAACATCTCCATCTCAGTGTGTGGCACCATAACTAAATAAATTTGATTCTGATCTCTCTTTTACCGCCTACATCCAATCTGTGGCCCGAACATGTCAGCTGCACCTCAAGAACATCGCAAGAATCCGCTCTTTTCTCACTGTGGATATGTTAAAAACGCTTACTGTTGCCCTCATCCACTCCCGGCTCAATTATTGCAACTCGTTGCTGATCGGCCTCCCCTGCACCAGACGCTACCCCCTCCAATCCATCCTGAATGCGGCAGCCAGGCTCATCTTCCTATCCAGCCGCTACTCGGACGCCTCTGCCCTGTGCCGGTCACTGCACTAGCTGCCCGTCAAATACAGAATTCAATTTAAACTCGCTACCTTCATCCACAAAGCCCTCCACAGCGCAGCGCCCCCTATATTGTATCCCTCATCTCAATCCACCACCCAGCCCGGGCTCTCTGCTCTTCTAACGAAGCTAGACTGTGCACCCCTTTAATTCGAACTTCTCACTCCCGCCTCCAAGACTTCTCCAGAGCAGCACCGGTCCTCTGGAACGCACTACCAAAGGCTACCCGAGCAATCCAGGACTCGCAGAACTTCAGGCGTGCTCTAAAAACGCACCTCTTCAGGGAGGCATACCGCATTCCATAATCAAACCCCTCTGTACTCCGCCTGATAATATGCTCCCTGACCTACTGACTGCAATCCCTGCTAGCCATCATAAACCGCTCCTGCAGTCATACCGATTCTGCCGTCACACGGCTTAATGTCTGACCATTGTCTATGTGTATAGCATCCCTCACTCTCCACCTCTCCATACCGGGCACATCTCCAGCCCTTTACCTTCTGTATCACCCCATTATCTGTAGTATGTAAGCTCATTAGAGCAGGACCCTCACCCCTACTGTCTCCATCAGCTGATTACTATGTAACCGTGGTTCTGTAATGTTTGTATTTTTGTCATTCTGAATCCCCCTGTCTATGTAAGCGCTGCGGAATATGTTGGCGCTATACAAATAAAGATTATTATTATCCCATAACTCCACTGCAACAACAAAGGTGAACAACTCAAGGAGAGTCGGGTTCGCACACCAACCCCTAGCCCTCCAAGAGTTGGGCCAGGAATCCACACACCAAGCTGACCCAAAAATCACACCGAAACCAACTGAACCGGAAGCATCCATGAAAAGGCAGGCTGCGGGCTCTCTCAGACTTCCAACTTGTTCTGCTATTGTAGTTCTACAGACAAAGCTACCAAACTTGTAAGTCTGCCCTAATGTCCTAAGGCACCAGTATGTAATGGGAGCCAGCGATAGAAGCCTACAAAACCCTGTGCATCGGCATAACCCTGCAAGCAAAGACCAGGAGTCCGTGTAACAATTGAACTTGACGGAGTTGCACTTTCTTGGCAGCTAAAAAGGTGCCAAGTTCAGCCCGCAGCTTAGCCACTGTCGCAACAGGAAGACGAGAAGCCATTTCGACTGAGTCAATTTCGATACCCAAATAGGATAACACCATCGATGGATTTTTTGTTGTACTCGCTGATAAGGGAACACCAAATTTATCCATAAAAGAACGAAACGAGTCTAACAGAAAAGCACACGATTGGGAATCTCTGGGTCCCACAAAGAGAAAATGTAATGGGTCATCAAGTTAGATCCTCGCAACGTACCACCCACTCTAAAAAGAAACTGAAAACCTCAAAGTTCAAACATGAACTCGAGCAGCCAATGGGCAGGCACATATCATACTGAAAGAAACCATCTAACCGACAACCAAGGAGGTGGAAGCAGCATGAATGCCAAATAAATGTCCGACTTCGCCATCAACACAGATGCGCATAGGCGCCGGACCAGCATGGGCACTCATTCAAAGGACACAAAGTTGACTGAGACCATTGCTGATACCATTATTTACTGATTCACAGTGCGGGTGAGACAAATGATGGATGAGCAGATACTTTACTATTTCTGATTTGGGCACTATACTGAACAGCGAATCGGTAAAGCGGCAAACAGCCGCCATATGACCCAACTCCACCTACTTACAGATTTTCTCTCAAGCAGTTTCCATAAAATCCTGAACTGATGTTAAATTCCTAGAAAAACAAGGAGCAGAACGGCAAACAAACAGAATGAAAAAAGGAAATAAAAATCCATCCTAAGTAGGGCGGCCATCGCTTTCTTAGGGTACTGGTTGAGCCATGGTAGCATCTCGCAAATGTGAATCAGTGTTCTGTGGTCTGTCAAGATCAGGATGTGAGGCGATGTGGGCATGGAATGACCACCGTCACAGATGGCACATTCGTGGCAGAATTTACAGGAAGTGTGGAATCAGCAATGTCACTCATTAAATAACCAACAGCCCCCCCTCCTGCCCCCACCAGCCTCTCTGGCACCCACGAGAGAGGCCTTGGATCTGACCAAGGCAGGGAAGGCAGGAAAGGACCGCTAAAAAAAGTCATTAATTGCAACCAAACATCCGCGGCCTTTGTATCTTAGCCTAAATCCGGACGCAGGTATAATGGTGGAATTCCTAGTCATAACATCACCTCGCCGTGCCGCCATAGACCCTATGCACACTGAAAATTGTGTCCAAATAAACAAAAAGCTGGTACATTCTATCAGGGAAGTGCTGACTAATAAAGCAACCTAAAACTGAAACCGCTTAAACCCAATTATTGAGGGTTATCGCCACGTTAGGTAGCCTTTCCACCCCGCCATCAAAACGACGCTCCCTATCCACCGTACCCGATTCAAGGGAAATAAGTGACCAAATGTTTACATATTTGTTTTTAAGTATTTTTTCCCTAGTCTTCTGAGGCAAGTGAGACCTAAGGCGGGTGGTGGGGTTGGGGGACTACAAAATACGTATTGCTAAAAGTCATGGCTGTGCCACCCTAAGGAGGCTTCACTGCTGACTGAGGTTTACAAACGAACCTGCCCCTGAGAAGAGATCGGATCACTGCTAATAGAGAAGCAACACTGAAAAAGACAATTTTACCCGTTGGCATGGATGAAACTGGAGATGCCACAGAGACCACTGATGGAGGTGCTGCTGGAACGGGATCCACCTGGTGCTGATGCGTCAAATGGGAGGAGTCACTGTGGCGATGAGATTTCTGTCTCCGGCAAGGAGGGCTACTGGACTTGGATGAATCATCCACATAGCCACGCAAGGAAACCACGGAAGAGATGGCTGAAGAGGACTACCTTTCCTGACGGGATCACCACTACCCAGCCAACTTTGCAGATTTTTTTGGACCTGTTACGGAGAGACGAACAAGAGTGACGGAAAGCCTTAGAACGCCACAGTGAGTCCATAGCCCTATTTGACGGAAGAAAGGTGGGGTCTAAGTCCCCCGAAATCATGGCTGGGACTGGTGGTGTGGGCAAGATTACTTGCTTACATGGAGGTGAATCTTGGGGGTCTTCAACTAAATCCTCACCCTCTGTACCACTATCAGAACGAGAGGTGGAGGACTTGTCGGCCAATTTTTTCGCCCCGAGTAGACCAGAATCTGCCGCTGAAGTCGAGGGGAGCAAGCAGGATGCCGAAGCAAATTACACCGATATCTTAGAGGGCAATCGCAGAGAAAGGGCACCAAGAATGGCAGGAGCACCTGATGCAGTCAGAGGCATATGGAGGATGGAAGTCATCACTACAGCCGCACATGGCGTAGCACCACCTAAACTGGAAGTACCCGGCATACTAGGACAAGGAGGCACCAGGGGGCTATATGTGGCTTCCAACATCACTGCCGCGTGCAGCGCTGGAGCTGCTGAACATGCTGCGCGCCCGCTCACGCAAACACTTGCCGAGACGCTCGCTGGGGCGATCATGGACGCTAAGTGGACGCAACAGACAACGGAGAGAGAGGACGGCAATAGGTGGGAGTGGTAGACAACAGAAGGGGAAAGCTGTGATGGAGGGGCAGGAGCATCCAGCAGAGCGGCGCTGCTGAGTGCAGCTTACCTCTGTCGACAATGCCAGTTGCATTACAAGGAGGGGCTGCAGCCAGGCAGTCCCCTCCAGTTCCATCCGATGCCGCACACCTTCCAACAAGACCTGAGATGCGAGATCCATGCTGTGCAGGCAATACAACAATCACAGCAGAAATCTACATCAACCAGACCACCCAGGAAGCATTGCTTGAACCCCTTTAAGAGAACATGTGCCCATTAACCCCAAAATAGGTAAAATAGGGAATGAAAAGAAGAAAGAAAGCTAGCCATAACAGTAAGGAGACCGGGGAGAGGAAACAAGATCCATTCCGCAGTCAAAGGCCCAGCGGCCATACGCCTGCAGGCCTACTACACTGTGACTTCACGGTTTGTGATATCCTAAGGTGGCCAGATTTTCCCAGGGCCAAAGCTGGACAAAGGGGTGTGGTCAGGGGCGGGGCTTATGACGACAAATAATTTTACCTCTATCATTATAAAAAGTACAGGGAGCAAGTTCCACAGCATTTCTGCATCCAAAAAACAGCCAAAATACATACCATTGGTGGAGATTTTGACTGGAAATCAGCTGCGTATTAGCAGCTGACTTCATACTATGCAGCACTCCCCCTCACATCCTCCGAAGGCTTGCTGCTGTCAGCGCTCTCAGGCTTCTAGTTCCCAGTGACCTGTAGTGGCCTCACCTGATGGCGCCGCACCTGAGCAGGCTGCAGGGAACTGGAAGCCGGGGAGTGCTGACAGCAGGAAGCCTTTCAGAGGAGGTGAGGGGGAGCGCAGCTCAAAGCGAGTCAAATGTCTGTCCTGCTTCGGACCCAGGAAAAAGTGAGACACAGGGTCCCAAAATGGGACAGTCCCGCCTAAATCATGATGTCTGGTCACCTTAATTATCCCTGCACTGTGATATCACTGTGTGTATTATCTCTGTACGGTGACATCACTGTGTGTACTATCTCTATACTGTGACATCACTGTGTGTACTATCTCTATACTGTGACATCACTGTGTGTACTATCCTTGTACTGTGACATCATTGTGTATATTATCTCTATACTATGATATCACTGTGTGTACTATTCTTCTACTGTGACATCACTGTGTTTTATCCCTGTACTGTGACATCACTGTGTGTATTATCCCTGTACTATGACATCACTGTGTATATTATCTTCTTACTGTGACATCACTGTGTATTATCCCTGTACTATGACATCACTGTGTATATTATCTCCTTACTGTGACATCACTGCATGTATTATCTGTGGAATATTCTTCCTTTTAATGTCTCTGGCGGTGACTTTTGCTCTGCGACCATTAAGGGGTGAAGCAGCAGCCCTCGGCCAACCCTCACCATTCTTCCCTCGGTACCTTATAATCCTGCTATGAAAATAAGTATTGGGGTTCGATAAGTGTCACCCTTCATTCAGGGACAGGACTGTATACTCCTGCATCGGCCCTGAGCAGTTTTTGGGGTGCAGCAGACTCTCTTCCAACCTCCTGAACCCCAGCAGATCCCAGTTGTGTGTTGCTCAGTCTGTAAACATGAGGGCAGCTGGACGGTGGGCCCCGGAGCGCCATCATCTGACTGCTGGATATGAACCATCGCTGTTGAACTGATTGCCTCCCGGGAAAATCACTTTGGTGGTAACCTTAGAAATCCAACTGACCCCCCCAAACTGCTGCTCTCCATAATTACCATACAGGGCAGAGCCAACCCCTAAGATCATCACAAATCTAATTATGTCAATGACGCTCACGATACTCCGGCTCGCGGCGGCTCCTCGGGGACGGTTTTTTCTTCCCCATTAAAATACATTTTGGAAATTGATACATGAATTTCAAACAAAGGCAACAGATGTTGGTAATTTCGCCAGCGCTGCGGACTCTCTCCGCGTGTCATACGATATTTGTCTTCACCAAGTCCTGCGCTAATTTCTCATATAGGAGTGATAGCATCAAACTGAATGTATGCGGGGAGATGGATGATCTGCAGCCGAGTCAGAGCGCCGCCGGTCACTTCACAGCGGGAGGTGGGGGAGGGGTGAAGAAGTGAAAATCAGGGCTGTTAGTGTGGATTTAGGAACAATGGGGTTTATTTACTAATACTATCTAATAACGCAAACTTAAAACTAAAAGGGCTATTGTTCTTTTGTTCGCATCCCAAAAAACACAATAAAAAGCAATCCAAAGGTCACATGTACCTCAAAGTGGTACCAATAAAAATTACACCCCCAGTGAGCCCCCGGAGAGTGAAAAATGTTCTGCGTCTTGGAATGCGGCGGTGCAGATTCAGTTGTTTTTCATAAAAAAAACTTTTTTTGTGTGCAAAAGTAGTAAAAATATAACATCTCCACAAACTTGGTCCATGCCCCCCCCCCCCCAAATGTAATAAAAGTTCTACAAAACATTATATGGCCCCCGGAATGCAGACATCTATATATATATATAAAGGTGAAAGCTCTCAATGACTGACTTGCCACTAATTCTCTAACATCCTGATGTCACACAAACATGAAATTTGCCAGGAGCATTCTTTAGGTCCTAAATGAGAAAAGTAAAGGGGTCACAACTCGATTATTCAATGCTAAGTGCAAAAGTATTGCCCCCCCTGTGTAATGTACGAAATCTAATACTCTAACTTCCTGATGTCGTACAAACATGAAATTTGGCATGACCATTCTTTAGGTCCTAAATAGGAAAAGTAAAGGGGTCACAACTCAATTATTCAATGCTAAGTGCAAAAGTATTAGCACCCCTCTGTAATGTAACTTCCCGGTGTCATACAAACATTAAATTTGGCACGACCATTCTTTGGGTCTTAAATAGGAAAAGTAAAGAGGTCACAACTTGATTATTCAATGCTAACTGCAAAAGTATTGGCACCCCTGTGTAATGTAACTTTCCAGTGTCATACAAACATGAAATTTGGCAGGACCGTTCTTTAGGTCCTAAATAGGAAAAGTAAAGCGGTCACAACTTGATTATTCAATGTTTAGTGTAAAAGTAAGTGGTGCTATGTAAGTAAGGGGCACTATGTAAGCGTGAAGTTTGGCACAAACATTCTTTAGGTCCTAAATGAGGAGAGTGGGTGGGATGGCGCATTCTGCAGAGGGACATCAGTACATGCAGCCTGAGGAGAATCTAATGCTCCTCTATGTGTCTACATATTTTATTCATCGTTTCCTTTTAGAGCAGCTATTAGTTGGCTTAGTTTACACCAAAAACTGCACTAACAGTTGGAGCAGTTCATGGCAATTTGGCGCATTTCATTTCATGCAATTTTTCAGAGAATTCGGAAAAACTGTCCAAAAGTATCTAAAATATGGTGCAAAATATGTAAGACACGGGCACATTTCTGAAAGCTTTTATACCATTTTCTGACGTTGACAAAATTCAAATTTTTGTGTAAATGGGAATTTCCACAAAAATTTAAGACTCTTTAGCTTTCCCTGCCGGCCCTGGCACGTTTCCAAAAAGTGGGTGGGGTTTCCAGGAGAGGGTGTGGCTACCCCAGATAGACAAATTTATGTATAATTTACTGCAGTAACTGGTGTCTATTATACCTGGACTGCAGCCCGGTCAGATCTGGCGTACATTTATGATACGGCGCACGGAGCAGATGCAATGCGCTGAGTACATGAAGAGGCCTGCGCCTGTACCAAGCCCAGTGTCACAAATGCTGGGCTTAGTAAATTTCCCCCTCTTTCTGGTAAAATTTTCCCCCCAAATACTTTCCTATTTTGAACAGTAACTGAGCCCCAATGTTTCGAAATTAAAGAATTGATTAACATCCTCTCCCAGAATGCCCTGCTCCTCTGCGCAACCATCAGCGATCCTCTAATCTGCCACTTCCATTAATATTGTTTTGTGGTCCAGATTACGGGTTTGGCCTCATGGAGCTTGTGATGTCCCATAACCGTAAAACTTCATCGCATCCCATATTATAAAAGTAATAATAATAATAATAATAATCTTTATTTGTATAGCGCCAACTTATTCCGCAGCGCTTTCAGGTATGGATAAATGCAAAACAATACAACAATTACAATGTGAGATACATTGGGTTAGACACAAATGGGTTGAGGGTGGTACAGGAGGTGCAGGAGGTGGGGAACACAGGCAATAGGAAATATTATGTACAGATCATTTATCAGAAGGCAAACAGGGTGGAGCACCATAGGGAGGGGCGAGGGACTAGGTCAGGAGATTTGGTATGCTTCCCTGAAGAGGTGCGTTTTTAAGGCACGTCTGAAATTTCGTGCATCGGGAATTGTCCGGATGCCTTGGGGTAGAGCATTCCAGAGGATGGGTGCTGCTCTGGTGAAGTCCTGTAGGCGAGCATGTGAGGTTCGTATTACAGGGGTGTTTAGTCTGAGGGTGTTAGCCGATCGGAGCGAGCGGGCTGGGTGGTGTACTGACAGTAGGGAGGCGATGTATGGTGGTGTACTGACAGTAGGGAGGCGATGTATGGTGGCGCAGTGCCATGCAGAGCTTTGTGAGTGAGGTAGAGGAGTTTAAATTTAGTTCTGCAGTGGATGGGCAGCCAATGCAGCGACTGTAAGGGGCAATGATGTCATATCTTTGATCATGTGACCACATTGTCCGTATAGAGCTTGAGCACCAGACGCCGTGTGCACAGAGCTGTCACTCCAAAGTTACAGTTACTTCCTAGTAGAGACCCTACTGATGTAGTCAGTGACTCCTAGTAGCCATTACACTGAGCATGTGGCTTATGAGGGCATTATGGGTCAATTAGGTTTGTACTGTTAATATACACTGAATGGCCCCTTTACTAGAACCCCTACCCCTTTTATTAGAGTCCCTGACCCTTTTTTTAAAGCCCCTGGCTACTTTATTAGAGCCCACACCTCTTTTTACAGGACCCTCCCCTTTTTTAGACCACTGGCCGTTTCACGATTGGGGATTCCCCTGTATGGTAATTCCCCCCGTGACCCCGGAGTGCGGCATAAAATCACGTGACAAGTTTTCCGTGGATCAGTTTCAGTGTGAATCCACATTAGATGGGAAAATCCAGCGATCAGAGCAACTTCCAACAAGGCTTGGTCTTTGGTGCTAGACTAGCCGAGGTCTCACTGCCCACCACGGGGGGTTTTCTCATGTAACGGTGTAGAGAGTATACAGAAAATGGCGCGATCGAGGAGAACATCCAGCGAAAGGGAATCCTGTGGACGGAAACAAGTCATCCCTGAAAGGGGTCGGAGGAGGATGTCAGGAATCGTTCTGACCAACAGGCTGCACCGTCAGCTGAATACAATGCTGGGGCTCCAACTAACATGTCCGAACGCACAACTCGCCGTTCCTCCGCACGGATGGTATAACAGCGGGCGACCGGTCCTAAAGCCATTGTGTCTAAGAGAAACAGAAAGACGAGACTCCAGCGGGCAAAAGAGCGCAAAACTTGTATCACTGAGCAGCGGAAAAACATCTCCTGGTCAGATGGATGCAGATTGCTGATGGGAATCAGAATTTGGCGCATGCCGCATACAGGGAAGCTCCAGGCGTCTGTAATAAAGTGGCCATTCCATGTAAGTCGCTCCTCCTTCGCCTGCTGCTGCAATTGCACATCCAGCACTCGTCTTCCAAGACGTCCGACTCGCGGGATCCACCCTCGTACCACCATGACCTCTTGGAGAAGTGTCACTTTTGGACCCATCACAAACACATGAAGACAAATCCGTGCGATTCCTGCGCAGTGACATCACGCGAGCGCTGAGGTAACCGCTTGCACAATTTGTTTTTGACTCCATGAGATCTACAAATGTTGCTGAACTCATTTCTGAAGACGGATGGCGTTTGTGAGTCAAGAATCTGCGTGCCGGGCCATCTCCGCCTCTCGGGGGGCTTCTCTCTGTGCAGCCAGGGTTGTTGATTCTCCGAGGGGGAATCGGCTGGATGAATCCCAGATGTTTGATTTGCAGCGAGAAGTATATATAACATCTTATGCGTTGCAGATGGGCTGCAGGCACTTAGCGGCGGGCTGATAGGGGCCATGTGGCAGTAATTTCATCACTGGAACTCCAAGCGCTGTGGATAAACGATCAGCTAATAAATAATCAAACATGCAAATCGCTGCAGAGACTGATGGGACTTGTCTGTGCGCAGAAGACGCGTCATCGTCACCATTACAAGGCTTCACCGCTGCGGCTCCGGCCAGGCCCTGTAGAGATTAGGTATAAAATATCTGCTTTTTCTTGCAGAAACAGCGCCACTCTTGGCCATGGTCATGTCTGGCATTGCAACTTATTCTCTAGAGTGGCACTGCTTCTCCTCTACAACTCTTTGAACCCCTTCAGAACCAAACCTGTTTGTGCCTTAAAGGGAACCCGTCATGAAATTCTTACAATACAATCCACTATAACCCTTTACCAGCGCTGCTCAGGAGATTTCCATCGCTCTTTGGCTCTGTACATTCGCCTTGAGGATCGTTACTCCCACTGCATCCGAGATCAGATGACCGTGGGAGTAACAATCCTCGAGGCGCATACACAGCAAGTAAGGGAGAGCTCAGGTGCACGGCCAAGGTCTGCTATGGCGCCTGCGCGGGATTACAGCGGAGAAGAGAAATTCATATGCACGCCAATCAAGAAGGACGACCCGGCGCGGCGCTGAGGGGAAATTCTGACTCTCTTCTACTCCTTACAGAAGCAGATTGTAAAGGTACCGAGTGCAGAACAAATTCACGATAAGATAATCTCATCGGCAGGGCTGCTAACGCCCTTTTACATGCAACTAATTAGTGCTTAAAAAAAAAGGTTTAAAAATGACGGACAATCATTCGGTGTAAACGCAGCCAGCGATCGAAGGGTTAACCACGATCTGTTCGCTTACCTTCATCTTTCATCTCATGCAAGAATGAAGCTCATCGGCTCGTTCGCTAATCGTTCGGTTTCAATACTGATTTTTCTGTCGTTCTCAGTCTCCGGTAAGCAGATGTGAGCGACTAAATCATTCATCCAGCGAACGGCCAAACGACTGATCTCCTTGTAATAATAATAATAATGATAATGTTTATTTGTATAGCGCCAACATATTCCGCAGCGCTTACATAGACAGGGGGATACAGAAAGACAAAAGTACAAACATCACAGAACCACGGTTACATAGTAATCAGCTGATGGAAACAATAGGGGTGCGGGTCCTGCTCCAACGAGCTTACATACTACAAGTAATGGGGGGATACAGAAGGTAAAGGGCTGGAGATGTGCACGGTATGGCGAGGTGGAGATGTGCACAGTATGGCGAGGTGGAGATGTGCACAGTATGGCGAGGTGGAGAGTGAGGGATGTTATACACATAGAGAATGGTCAGACATTTAGCCGTGTGATGGCAGAATACTTATGACTGCAGGATCGGTTTATGATGGCTAGCAATGATTGCAGTCAGTAGGTCAGGGAGCATGTTATCAGGCGGAGAACAGAGGGGTTTGTGTAGGAAATGCGGTATAAACAGACTGACGAGGGAACGAGGGACTCGGACATCATTTGCTTCTTTGAATGATAAATTGTTTGGTGTAAAAGCTCCTTTAGAGGTTTACAGCAGATTGCATTGTAGAACGAGCGCCATCCTGTAGAGCACCCATGCCTTCCTATGCAACTACACTACTGTCATTTCACTATAGGACACCAGTAGTGAGATACAGATCTGGCTTTTTCACTCCACCTGGTATACAGTGCTCTTACTAGTAATTATTAGGAAATTATAGCAGTAGTGTTTTTGGTGGCGCAATGTGCCACACAGCCCTGCTACATCCACCCTGATCCCCACACATCACACACACAGCTCTATTACATCCATCCTGACCCCCACACATCACACACACAGCTCTATTACATCCATCCTGACCCCCACACATCACACACACAACTCTATTACATCCATCCTGACCCCCAACCAATCACACACAGCTCTATTACTTCTATCCTGACCCCCACACATCACACACACAACTCTATTACATCCATCCTGACCCCCACACATCACACACACAACTCTATTACATCCATGCTGACCCCCAACCAATCACACACAGCTCTATTACTTCTATCCTGACCCCCACACATCACACACACAACTCTATTACATCCATCCTGACCCCCACACATCACACACACAGCTCTATTACATCCATCCTGACCCCCACACATTACACACACACACAGCTCTATTACTTCCATCCTGACCCCCACACATCACACACAGCTCTATTACATCCATGTTGATATGCAGACATTACACACACAGCTATACTAAATATATGCTGATTCCCACACATGACACAAACAGCTCTGCTACATCCATTGTGATTCCCACACATAACACACACAGCTGTACTACATTCATTCTCATTCCCACACATCACACACACAGCTGTGGTACATCCCTTCTGATTCCCACACACGACACACACAGCTTTCCTGATTCACAAACATAGCTATACTACATCCATCCTGATTTCCAGACATGACACACATAGCTCTACTACATCCATGCTGATTCCCACAAATGAAACACAGCCCTACTAAATCCATCCTGATTTCCAGACATCACCAGCTCAGCAGACTCCTGGATACAGTGATCAGCCCCTGGTCATGTGATTCCTGACTCCACCCACACAGGTGATCACATGACCGTGACATCATCACAGGTCCTCGTTGCTGCTGTCAGCTTATCCAGTATACAATACTTTATATCAAACTGCAGAATGGCTCCTCCCACAGCAGCGCTTGTAACATGGAAGTGACATCAGCGCAGGTCCTTCAGCCCACCGAATCTCTCTGGTGGTGGACGTCTTCTGGTAGGGCTGCTGAGTTGTGTCTGAGATAATAACGGCTTAGTTGTATTCTCATTTTACGACGTTTAGCGTGATATCATGTGACCTCCCGGAAGATAAGGCAAAATATCGGTGACCGAACGTCACTACGTTATCACGTCATGAAGTTCAGCGTGATAGCACATGACCTCCCGGAAGACAAGGCAAAATAACCCGACATCACGTCATTACGTTCAGCGTAATGTCACGTGACCTCCCGGAAGACAAGGCTAAATATCCCCTGGATGAGACGTAGTGGGAACCCACCCCCTTTCTGTATCCTAGGATACCGAACGCTGGTCGTGTCGGTCCAAAGGGACGTTCCACCTTACAGTGCAACATCTTGTTGCTTCCCCCACTTCCTGTTGAGCCCCGATCATGTGATTGATCAACGGAGTGTTCCCCATGGGAATTATTAGACACATCCAATTTTGCATGCATTGCATTAATATCTATAGTAGTATGTCACTATAAATGAGGATAGGACACTATGTATAGAATTATTTAGAGATTGCAAATAGGGAATACTCACATCTAAGCCCCTCCCTTTCCTTTTCCTTTAGTGTTTGTTTTCTATAAATAGGAAGCACTTGATAACTGCTCCCTATGCTTGAAAAAGGCTTGTCAAAAGCCGAAACGCGTTGCGATATCCACCTGTTTCTGAATGCAATAAATTGTTTTATGAAGAATACCCCTGCCTCGTTGGAATTTCCCTGTTTCCTTTGGATATCGGGGTGCCAGGAGTCCAGGCACCCCGCTTCAAGTAAGATCTCTATATTTTGATACGGTTGGACGGAGCGCATTAAGTGAGTCCTTTTGCTTATTTTGATTATACATTTCTTTCCTCCTTGACACAATGGTTTCGGAGTTGCTCGCTGCTGCTCTCCCTCAGGGGATGTCTTAAGACCACCAACGTATCCTGCCCTAAATTGGTTCGAAAAGCCCCAGTGGACCCACGAACTGACCGGTCTCTATCTTATAGGACCGGTTCAGTTGCGGTGAGTTTCCTTCCTTATTTATTCTGTTTTCAATTTTCTTGCACACCATTGGAGCGCCGCTTTTGACTCAATTATTTATGTATTCTCATTTTGTTATTTTTGTCCTCCGAGTCCAAAAGCCCTAACTGTGTTGTTTTTCTGTCGGTCAGGCTCTGTGTTTTATATATGCTGTAGGACCTGCGATGACGTCATCATACTAATGGACAAGTGGTTGTTAGTAGTTTGATTATACATTTCCCCCTAGAAGTTATCGGATGGATGAAACTTTCTGTGTGACTGTAACATTAAGTGATTACAATATCAGAGCAATCAGACCATGTATTGTGGAGAACCGACCCCTTGTAGGGAGGCTCTAGTACCCCGTTGTATCACCTCTAGCTTGGATACAAGATGTGAAACGGGGGCATGGAGGCTCTAGTACCCTGTTGGTCTGCTTCTAGCTTGGATACAAGATGTGCTATAGGTGGGCATAGAGGCTTTAGTACCTTGTTACGCCACCTCTAGCTTGGATACAAGATGTTATAAGGGTAGGCATAGAGGCTGTACTACCCTTTTTGGCCGCCTCTAGCTTGGATACAAGATGTGATATGAATGGGCATGGAGGCCCTAGTAACCTGTTGGGCACCTCGTGTTTGGATACAAAATGTGCTATGGGTGAGCATGGAGGCTCTAGTACCCAGATGAGCCGCCTCTAGCTTGGATACAAGATATCATATGGGCAGGCATGGGGCTTTAGTACCCTCTTAGTCTACCTCCAGCTTGGATGCAAGATGTGATACAGGCGGGCATGGAGGCTCTAGTATTTTGTTGGCCAGCTCTAGCTCGGATACAATATGTGATATGGATGGCATGGAGGCTCTAGTACCCTGCTGTGCCGCCGCTAGCTTGGATACAGGATGTGATACGGGCATGCATCCTGGCTTTAGTGTCCTGTTTAACTGTTTCTAGCTTGGATACAAGATGTGATACATGCATGGAGGTATACAGGTTCCATATGGTATCCTGTCGCTTATCGCTCCACATTTGCTGTAACTGAACCTCTAGAGTGGAGGTGCACAATATGCGACCCTGGATGCACATGTGACCCACAATGCCGTTCTGTGCAGCCCTAATTATCTGGACACAGAAATATCTATGCGTGTCTGCTTACATGTAGTTTATATGACTTATGAAATGCCAGGCCATTACCTCTATATCCATCATCTACTCATCTACTTCCATTGTCTCCTCCTCTCTGGAATGCTGTTTGGGGGGAAGGTGACCACCATTCTCCCAATACGTGAAACTCCTGGAAGTGGAACTTAATTTCAATACTTAAAGGGGTTGTCCCGCGAAAGCAAGTGGGGGTATACACTTCTGTATGGCCATATTAATGCACTTTGTAATGTACATCGTGCATTAATTATGAGCCATACAGAAGTTATTCACTTACCTGTTCCGTTGCTAGCGTCCTCGTCTCCATGATGCCGTCTAATTTCAGCGTCTAATCGCCCGATTAGACGCGCTTGCGCAGTCCGGTCTTCTCCCTGGTGAATGGGGCCGCTCGTGCCGGAGAGCTGGTCCTCGTAGCTCCGCCCCGTCACGTGTGCCCATTCCAGCCAATCAGGAGGCTGGAATCGGCAATGGACCGCACAGAGCCCATGGTGCACCATGGGAGAAGACCCGCGGTGCATCGTGGGTGAAGATCCCGGCGGCCATCTTGCTAAGGTAAGGAAGAAGTCGCCGCAGCGCGGGGATTCAGGTAAGTACTAAATGTTTGGTTTTTTTAACACATGCATTGGGTTTGTCTCGCGCCGAACGGGGGGCCTATTGAAAAAAAAAAAAAACGTTTCGGCGCGGGACAACCCCTTTAAGATATACTATAAATGTCTCAGATGGAAATACCTATGCGACCCTTGGAAGTTGTTCATTATAGCAATGTGGCCTTCAGACCAGAAAACAATGTTCATTCCTGCTCTAGATTGTGCAAACTTGTAGGCTGTGGACGCTGGCATCCCAGATGGTTCCATACATGTTCTATTGGTGATAAATCTGGTGACCGGTCATTGTCCCTCACACCACTACTAGGGGGGAACAACTGTCATATATGATGGCTCCCCAGTCCATCACACCAGCAGAGGGCATTGTGCTGCTCCACAGCAAAGGCAGGATTGGGGTGCTCACCCCGAAGTCTCTGGACATGAACACGGCCGTCGTCAGCACCCAAACTAAACCTGGATTCATCACTGAGCACAACCCGGTTCTACTCAGTAGCATCCAGTTTCGTCATTCATGACACCCTGCAAATGGATGTAACAGTACGTGACTGTCAAAGTCAGTACATATAATGGCGCCGTGAGAACAAATTTCCTTCAGCCAAGCGCCTGGAAATGGTTCCGGCAGACACAGGTGTGTAACGATGGCGCCCCCTGTCTGTGGAAGGGGGACAATGAAACAGTTGAAGCTGCTGGTGCTTGTCGGATCATCAGACGTTCCCCTCTACTGGTGCTTTGTAGGGGGCGCACTGAGCCCGGTCACCTTGTGTGCCCTCACCCACCCACTGGTCCCAACACCTCCTAACAGTCTGGTCAGACGGTCCAATCTAATAGTGGTCTGTAGGGGGCGTCCTGAGCCCAGTCACCTTGTGTGCCCCCATCGACTGTTCACAACATCTCCTAACAGTCTGCTTAGATGCTCCTCTCTACTGGTGGCCTGTAGGGGGCGTCCTGAGCCCGGTCACCTTGTGTGCCCCCATCGGCTGTTCCAAACACCTCCTAACAGTCTAGTCAGATGCTCCTCTCTACTGGTGGTCTGTAGGGGGCATCCTGAGGCCGGTCACCTTGTGTACTCTCACACATCCACTGGTCCCAACACCTCCTAACAGTCTGGTCAGATGCTCCTCTCTACTGGTGGTCTGTAGGTGGCGTCCTGAGCCCGGTCACCTTGTGTGCCCTCACCCACCCACTGGTCCCAACACCTCCTAACAGTCTGGTCAGATGGTCCTCTTTACTGGTGGCCTGTAGGGGGCGTCCTGAGCCCAGTCACCTTGTGTGCCCCCATCGACTGTTCACAACATCTCCTAACAGTCTGCTTAGATGCTCCTCTCTACTTGTGGCCTGTAGGGGGCGTCCTGAGCCCGGTCACCTTGTGTGCCCCCATCGACTGTTCCAAACACCTCCTAACAGTCTAGTCAGATGCTCCTCTCTACTGGTGGTCTGTAGGGGGCATCCTGAGCCTGGTCACCTTGTGTGCCCTCACCCACCCACTGGTCCCAACACCTCCTAACAGTCTGGTCAGATGCTCCTCTCTACTGGTGGTCTGTAGGGGGCGTCCTGAGCCTGTTTACCTTGTGTTCCCCCACCCACTGGTCCCAAAACCTCCTAACAGTCTGGTCAGACGCTCCTCTCTACTGGTGGTCTGTAGGGGGCGTCCTGTGCTCGGTCACCTTGTGTGCCCCCATCCACTGGTCCCAACACCCCCTAACAGTCTGGTCAGACACTCCTCTCTACTGGTGGTCTGTAGGGGGCGTCCTGTGCTCGGTCACCTTGTGTGCCCCCATCCACTGGTCCCAACACCTCCTAACAGTCTGGTCAGAATGGCCCAGGTGGAATTCATCAAGCGGGAAAAGAAGTTGACTACAAAGAGCCTCTTTTATAGGCCAAGGGTGAAACCACTTTTCAGGCCTCAGGTGGCAAGACCGTTCATCTAATTACACCACAATGCTAATCATTTGTATATCTGCCTGAGATGTAACTGCATGCCAAGTTCTGCAGCAAAACGACAACTTCTAGGAGTGGGATGTTTTTAACAAGTGTATATGAGCACTGCTATGCAGAACAACTCTGGGGCTTCCATAAGAGCGGGCACTATGATATTAGGAACCTGCTTATGATGACATAATGTGATTTCAAAGTTTGAAGTTCTCTGCAAACGAAACATGAACATTGCATAAAAGTCATTATATACTAGAATAGGATGAGGAGGAGGATGCATCTACAGTCCAGTAGCGACTGTGGCAGAAAATCACCACTCGGTCTCCATATCAGTCTTCGCTACGCTTTAATCGCACAGTAACATGGTAACAATGTATGCAATGCAAAAAGTGAATACAGAACAAATTATCTGGAAGCCTTTTGTTATTCTACATTCTTCTATCAGCACTAATATCCTGTGCAGATGTCACTGGGTGAGTATGAGCGAGAAGAACGTAATCCGGACAGCAGATGATATGAATTATGATAGAATCTGTGCTCCAGCTCACGGGATCCTAGACAGAGGCACCTGCCGCTCCTCCCATGTGCCCATCATATGTGTCCTGGAATGTCACATGCACTGCCTGCTGAGACAGATCTCCACCACAAAGGCTCCATGAGGAGCAGTTGGAAGCCTGATGAAAGTAGGAGAAGCAGAAAGCTTTGAAACACGTTGAACTGACCCATATCTGCTGAATTTTTGTACCAAAGCCTGTATAAATAACTTTTGTGGACTTCGGAGATCGTAGAATCTATGTTGGCACTCTTATGAGTCTTGTTCATGAGTCTGCATGACTCAAAAACTCGAGACGCCTCCATGGTTTCTACGGCTCACAATTACTGGCGGGTTGGTGCATGAGTGAAGGATGCGATGAGGATGGTTCTTCCTTACTAATTATTTTATTGGTTTTTAACATTGGGGAATTATTCACAAGATGGTAAATGTTGAATTAGAGGAGTCCAACCTCCAGAAACCGAACATATTGCCGGCCCCTCCTTACCAGGTCAGCAACAGTGATGGCCAAGCTAGTGTGCTGTCACTTCATACAACTCCATGGAAAGTTTGAAAAAACCAAGAGAGCAGTATAAATGGGGTTCCCAGTGGTCACCCTCCTGGTTCCCTCTTTGCTCTCATTTATCTAACACTCATCAAGAAAGCAATGGGCCCATTGTCACGAAAGTACCTCAACGCATTCCATCCAGCAGCTTCCATTTGGGCAGTTGTATGGTTGTGTAGCCACCTGATGCTGGTGACCTACTCGGCTCTACAGTTCATTCTCTGATCCTGACTCTTCTTTGTGACTGTACCAAGTAGTCGTGGCTTAGTAGGTGTTAACTCTTCTCTCTGGTTCTAGACTCTGAATTCAGCCAGCAGTTGCTAATTAGTTAGTCTATCCAGGCTATATAACTCAGCTTTCCCAGGATCCTCTTGCCACTTATTGCATCTTCTGAGCGTGGCCTCTGTGTTTGTATTCTGGATATCTATCTTTGACTCTTCCTCTGGATTAATCCTCCTTGTTTTCTTGGATCTCACTCTAGACCTTGCTGTTGCCTGTAGTGTTTTGTCTTGGATTTTCTATTGCCCAGGACTGTATTTTGGCTAAAGGTGACCAAACACATAAGAGCAAAGTTGGTCAAACGCTCATTTTTTCAGTGGAATTGACCAACCATCTTAT
The DNA here is from genome assembly GCF_035609145.1 of Eleutherodactylus coqui. Classification (NCBI taxonomy): domain Eukaryota; kingdom Metazoa; phylum Chordata; class Amphibia; order Anura; family Eleutherodactylidae; genus Eleutherodactylus; species Eleutherodactylus coqui. The sequence goes on from NC_089839.1 coordinate 309,436,097, forward strand.
GAGTATGAGAGTGTGTGGACTCTTCCCTGATTGCAGATCTTGGGGAATGAAGGATCACCTGTGTTGGATGTCAACCTGCCTGATCCTTTGTTCTCATGGAAGAAAAAGCTACTTGCAGAGGTGATCAGCACCGACTTACTGAGATCACATGCACCTTTAACCCAAACTGACCGTGCATGTGTATGGGGGTAGTTGAGAGGAATCGCTGTTTGCCAAATGAGTTATTGAACATATATGGCCACCATATTGTTTGTTTAGGTGACTATTCCCATGCCTTCAGCATTTTTGAGTCAACTGAAACCAGTTGGAGAACACCTAACCAAATCATGAGAGGTGATCATTCCTACTCTTTAATGCTTTTTCCCAGACTAGAAATAAGTGAACTTTGAAAAGTTTAATTTGACTAGTTCAGCGAAGTTTGGAAGAAAGTGAGAAGGAAGAGGCAAAAGAAGAAGGGAATGAGAAGGAGGATGAAGAAGAGGGAAAAGATTGGAGGAAGGATGAGGAAGAAGGGGAAAGTGGAAGAGGAGGAGGGCGAAGATGAAGGGGAGGAAAGGGGAAAGATGAAGGAAGGGGAGGATGAAAAAGAGGGAGAAGATAGTGGGAGGAGGAGTGGCTCAGTGATCAAGCACAACATCTGCATGGAGTTTGTATGTTCCCCTGTTAGTGTTGGTTTCCTCTCACATTTCAAAAACATACAGAATATATCCAGTGATGTAAAGAGCAGCATAATATGTATGTACTATATAAATAAAGGTGATTATTATGAAACACAAGGAGAATATACAAACTCCATGCGGATATCGTCAGATTTGAACCTAGGACCCCAGCACAGCAAAGCAACAGTGCTATCTGCTGAGCCGTGAGAGGCAAACCACCACTCCCACCCCACTACATCTCCCCATTCCCACTTGAGGTTCACTGCGGACCAAACTGAGCTGGTTTGTTCGCTTAGCACTATCCAAGACTATTATGGAGTCAAGGACAAGTAGGGAGCCCCAATATGTAGGTTCTTACATTTCACTAGATGTATAAAACCAAGAGTGACCATGAACAGTAGAGGGTTTTCTTGTAGGACCATATATGGTTGTCACAGATTGGTCTATTCTTTCTGCCTAAAAAGGCAACAATGGTCGGACTTGGCATAAGTCATTCTAGTACAGTCTTTGAAGAAGGCAAGGATGAAGACCAGGAGTTTCAAAGACGGCTGGATTTGGCTGCAAGAAATCTCCTGGGTAGGTCCATAAAGTGAATGCTGAACAACCGGGCAGACTAGAGGAGCACAAACCAAGGGAAGCTAGAGATCAATACGGGTGTACAGAATATAGTACAAAGCCAAGTCAGGAGACTCAATCCAGGACAGGTACAAGCCGAATCAGAGCACCGAAGACGAAGACCAAGCTTCCTTAACTTTATGAAAACTGTGCACAATGTAGAAGATCTTGAACTCTTGTAATTAATTGTGATTGAGCTCAAGGTCAGGAGGCTCCATAAAGCCCAGGAATGCATTTGGCACCAATAATCCAGATCCATAATATTTAATCCCATGACGACCTAAACCCGATCCACATCAGTTGTTCCATCTTGTAACAGCCTCCAATATAACCCGATGAAATGTCACTGAGAACATTACGTTCCAGCCCTCGAAATAGACCCCGAGCAACTGGTGATGGGGAGAATATTCCGCGCTGCTGTGCGGCGGATCGCATGGCTGACGTGCGGCCATAAATATGAAATCTATACTATTCTCAGCAGCGTTTCATCTGTGTGCTCCCGGATCATGTCCTGCCCAATGGGGCTAAGCTGCTTCTAATCCCTGACTCTTGTATCACTGAGAGCGCCGGCGACTTTCCATAAAGCTCCGGCCGGAGATGTGTTGATATGGAAAATGTACGTGCGATGACAGTCAGGAATGGGAGAAGTGAAGCGACTGTCAACGGCTTCCAGAGACAGAGGCATAAAACTGTCAGGACAGGTGAAACCTTTGTTTTTCGAGGAAAGACGGAAGACGGATATGAGGAACGTTCCGCCGCGGTCACCGGCCTGAGAAGCGGAAAAATAATCATATAGAAAACCCATAAAATGTGTTATTACACTCCTGTGGTTTGTAGCGTTATTCCTCCCTCCCCGTGTCCTCTTCTCTTCCTTCTTCTAATGGCCGACCATTAGACCGATGGTTTATATGCTGGTTTAACCCCTTAATGACGCGGCCTATTTTGGACCTATTTTAGAATGCAATGATTTTTGGGGTATTTTAATTTCCACTTTCCAAAAGCTATAACTTTATTTTTCCGTCGTCACGGCCGTATGAGGGATGTTTTTTGTGTGTCGACTTGTAGTTTTTATTGGTTTTGTTTTTTTAATATTTTGTAGAACTTCTATTAATTTTTTGGAGGGCGTTGTTTTTTTTTTCAGTGTTAGGCTAACTTCACGCGGGCGAGCGTGATATTGGGCCGTGAATCACGTCCTATCGCACTCGCCACCATGTGAATGCCGATGCGAGGTGTTTTATATCACAAGTGCCTCGCATCACTTTGGGGATGTAGTGATCGCGGAGGATCGCCGAGTCTCTCCCATTCTTTTCAATGGGGGACCTCGCATTGCATCGCGTGTGCTTAGCATTACAAACAATGGGCGCTGCGATGACAGAACACACAGAACGATAGAACATGCCGCAATTTGTTTTCCGCAACGCATTGCATCGCGGTGCCGTGCAGCAAATCATGTGTATGGTAGCATTCAAAAGAATGGAGTTCATGTCTGTGCGTCTCGTAACGCACCAATCTCACACCATATTCTCGCCCGTATGAAGGCGGCCTTAATCACAAACTACATGATATATGTTTTTCTGGCGGTTGGTACGATTATGACAATACCAAAATTGTATATTTGTTTAGTTTTTTTTCCACTTTTGCATGATAAAAACTTTTTTCAAACTTTATTCAAAGTCCCATAACTTTTTCATTTCTTCATGCACAGAGCCCTGTCAGGGATGGTTCTTCGTGTGACGGCCTGCAGTTTATATTGATGCCATTACAGGGAATGTATGCATTTTTTGAGGAATTTTATTGTGCTTTTCTGAGGCGAAATGAGCAGAAAAAGCTTTTTTCACCTTTTTTTCTTACAGTGTATGTCGCACAGTATTTAAAAAGTGTTCAATTTATGGTACGGGTTGTTACGGATGCAACAATACCAAACATGTGGGTTTTCACACTTTGCCTAAGGCACCATAATAGATTGGGGCACCCCTGCCCTCCCCCATTATTACCCTCATCTACTTAATTGGACAGAGGCCGCGGTTCTGCATATCCAACATAACCACCAGAAAGCCGGGTGGGAACAAGTCAGCAGAGAGGAAACAGGAAAGAAACATTGTTGCTGCTCATCCTGAAGATTGTCACATAATGCGCTCTCCAACCTGCGGCACTACAGCTGCTGCCACTACTACAACTCCCGTAAGGCCACGCTGGGAGTTGTAGTTTTGCAGCTCTGGTGCTTTATGGCTAGAAACATTTCCAGGCCGATTATTGTATGGTGGCCAATATTAAGACAATCCGTTAAGAAAAGAAATCAGCAGAGCATACAGCATGCAGACACTGATCCAGCAGGGGGTGTCAAAGGGAAAGAAGCAGGAGGATACATACAGAGGAGTGTAATGTAAGTCAGCTTGTATTTTATGGCCCCTCTATTATCCCCCATCTAGTAGCGTTTGGAAACTTGTCACGTGATTTTATGCCGCACTCCGGGGTCACGGGGAGAATTTCCATGAAGGGAAGCGCCAATCGTGAGAAGTGGATCTAATGATTTGGCTGGGGATCTAGTAAAGAGGCCCTTCTCTGTATAACCCTCTTCAGAAACTGGATGGTCATTAAGGGTAGGTGAAAGAAACCAGATATTCCAGGCACTGCTGGTATTTAATGGGAAGGGTAGGTGAATGACGTTTTCGACCGCTCTACTCATGTCGGCTTCGCCTCTTCCTCAGGACTTGATTTCTCTGATGACATCAACCCCCTTCCCATTGGGACATTGCCAGGTTTGGACTAATTTGGGGCGTCAGCATCCAGTGAGTCGCCTTCTGGTATCTGCCCCTCATCAAGATAATTGGCACCTTTTACCAGTAAGTGGTGATGATCTGCAGACATCTAGGAATGGCGCACAGCGAATGTTTATGATCCCAGCGTTGTGCTCCAATGTAACCTTCTGATACAGTCCATGAGCCGGCCTCCATGTAATGTATCCAGACCCGGAGCGACGGCAATGTATGGCGTAATTTACAACACGTGTGCCGACGTCACGACGAACATGTCTATAGAGTCATCCTCGTCAGCCATCGTTTTTTCTCTATTTAAGTCAGTTTTAAGTTCAGTTGTTGAAGAAGTAACAGGGGAGACTCCGGGGAGACCCCATTAACCCTTTCAGGACCAGAGATTTTTCATTTTTTTAATATTCCTTTTTTCGTCCCCGCCTTCTAAGAGCCATTACTTATAGTAATAGCCACATGGAGGCTTCTTGTGGGACGAGTTGTATTTTTATACGGTACCATTTGATGTACTGTATAATCATGGAAAAACTTTTAAAAACTGTGAATTGGGGAGAAATGGAAAAAAAAACAATCGCGCCATTTTGTGTGGATTTAAATGTTACAGCATTCGCAGTGCCGTACCTTGTTCTACGGGTCAGTACTACATTTATACAGCTGAGTCCTCCAGTTATGGAGCGGACTCGGCTCCCATGCCCCCTCCATACTCACTGCAGGACCGCCGGCGTTCGGCGGTCATGAAGAGGTTAATGATCTGATGTATCTGCGGAGGATTGCGAACCAATGTTAGTCATATCGAGTCTTACAGCAAGTTCAAGATGCCGCACTTGACCCCGTGACCGTTCTTGCTTCCTTCTAATGTGGACCAGTGATGGTCGCCATCGCATCTCGCCTGTAGGTGATTTCATTCACAGCTCTGGATTTAATATCAAACAGACGCCATAAATCAGACGAGGGACTGATGGAAAGTGCAGACGGCAAGAGCATAACAATCAGATAGTTTCCACTCTGTGCGTCCGCAGACCATCCTGTCGGGCTGCACGCTGCGGAGAATGGACAGAAGTGTACACAGCTCACCGCAACCCCTCGTACGCGGCTGCTAACATAGCGCTGAGCAATTTGTTCCATGACTGCAGGAGCTCAGCAGTGCATCTGGTTAGTGAATCAGAAGGGTACAAAGGCTCAGCGCCGTCTGCAGAATCAAATGGCTAAAGCTTATGTTCCCCTCGATCAGGACCCGGCCGCAGCATTAACATCAAAACCCAAAAAGATGACTGGATTTCCACATGCCCGTCCGCTGCTCCCGTGGGGATAAGCGGCATTAGAGGAGTCTGGTGGCTGCTTGTTGGCGGCCGCACATCTATTCCTGGTAGCCGGAAGCTCACTTGTACACTGTGCTGACAGGAGTACTGGATGCACATAGAAGGTGGGGAAATTGGATTTTATTCCTGTTTTTCAATCCGGTGTTGGGCGCCTTTATCCTCAATGGCTGCAGTCACCCTCCGCGGCCGTTTTCAACCAAATTCCCACAGATGTGTGGAGGGATTGGTCTCCATGTCTGGAGGAGCTTCAGGTAATGATGCGGGGATCATGGGTGTGTTGGGCGCACAGATATGGCATTCTAGTTCTTCGCGATCGATGGGATTGAGGTCCGGACTTTGGGCAGCCAATGAAGTTTGCGGACGTTCTGCTCCTCCGCACTGTGTGCCATATTACATGGCGCTTGGTCATGTTGGTGGAGACACGGAGCTGTACCAGAGTATTACCAGAGGGGAAGTGATGCTACATTGTCCGGGATGTCTCTATACCCATTGGTGGTGAGGGTGGACTTCACTTTAACCAATGGCCCTCGTCCTTCCCAGCATAAACCGAACCCCCACTACCATAACAGAACCTCCTGCGAACTTCACTGTTGAGCCATGAAGTCACATAGAAACTGCTCTCCAGACAACCGCCACACCCAAGTGCCATCATATGATCAAAAGATGGTGTCCTGTGATTCATCTGTCTACGACATTTGCTTCCACTCACTTACAGTCCGTTGCTCCAAGCCCCATCGCAGGCACTGCTGTGCATTCACTGCTGAGATGTTGTGTGCAGCCGCTCATCCATGGTAACCCTTCACATGCCGTTCCCTACAGATCGTTCAGCTGTTAATGGATGTTCCAATGTCCTGTTAGATCTCCTGAGAGAGGGCAGATGATGTGTGTGATGCCTTCACAGCTCTTACAAGGCTTCGTTGTCCACGTTCTGTCAGTTTATGAGGTCTCCCTAAATGCGGTGGCACCGCACACAATAGATGGTCTACATCTCTCAATAACATGGCCAACTCCAAAGTCTAGAAAGTGTGATGTGCCGTACTGATTGGTTGGTGACATCCCTCCACCAGCCCCTGTTGTCGGCTCTACACCTGGTGACATCACCCCACCAGACCCCATTGTCAGCTCTACACCTGGGGACATCCCCCCGCTGGACCCCGTTGTCAGCTCTACACCTGGTGACATCCCCCCCACCAGACCCCATTGTCAGCTCTACACCTAGTGACATCCCCCCACCAGACCCCATTGTCAGCTCTACACCTAGTGACATCCCCCCACCAGACCCCGTTGTCAGCTCTACATCTGGTGGCATCCCACCACCAGACTCTGTTGTCAGCTCTACACCTGGTGACATCCCTCCACCAGACCCCGGTGTCAGCTCTAAACCTGGTGACATCCCAGCACCAGACCCTGTTGTCAGCTCTACACCTGCTGCCATTCCCCCACCAGACCCCGTTGTCAGCTCTACACCTGGTGACATCCTACCACCAGACTCTGCTGTCAGCTCTACACCTGGTGACATCCCACCACCAGACCCCGTTGTCAGCTCTACACCTGGTGACATCCCACCACCAGACTCTGTTGTCAGCTCTACAGAAGGTCCTACAACATATATAAAACACAGAGCCTGACAGACAGAAGAACAACACAGTTAAGGCTCTTGAAAATGGGGTGGACAAAAATAACAAAATGAGAATACGACTAAGCGGTTATTATCTCAGACACAACTCAGCGGTCCTCACAGAGATCCGAAGGACCAGCGGTGACGTCACTGCTGTGGGAGGATCCATTCTGCAGTTTGGTAGAAAGTACTCTACACTGGAGTGTTGGTGGAGTCAGGGATCACATGACCAAGGGCTCATCACTGTATCCAAGAGTCTGGTGATGTGTGCAAATCAGGATGTATGAGAGCTGTATGTGTCATGTGCTGTGTGTGTTATGTGTGTGAATCAGGATGGATAGAGTAGAGCTGTGTGTGTGATGTGTGTGAATCAGAATGTAGCAGAGCTGTGTGTTTCATGTGCTGTGTGTGTAATGTGTGGGGTCAGGATGAATGTAATAGAGCTGTGTGTGTGATGTGTGGGGATCATAATGGATGTACCATTTAGCAAAGCTGTATGTGTAATGTGCTGTGTGTGTGTAATGTGTGGGAATCAAGATAGATGTAGTACAGCTGTGTGTAATGTGTGGGGATCATAATGGATGTACCATGCAGTACTATAATTTCCTAATACTTACTTGTAGTGTATATATGGCCAGCTTTTTCAAATGATCTGATCATAGAAGTGGTGCACCAACGCTGCAAGATGTGTTCACATAGTGGAGTACAGCAGGGCACAGAATATTGAGATACAGGAAATGGAAAAGTGCGTTGAAACGTAATTATTGGAAGCGCACTGGGGGTTATTTACCATTGAAAATTCAGAAGTTTTCTGTGCAAATTGCATTAGAAAACTGTCAATCATGCTTTGTGCCACATTTACTGTGTTTTGGACACTTTTAGGCACTTTTTTTGCTATTCCAGACAAAGGCGCATTCCTATGTAAAAAGGGGGAGTGGTCTAAATCAAACCAAATATTGTGGCAAATTGTTGGTGTAATTTTTGGCATAAACTAAGCCAACTAAAAGGTGGTCTAAACTTAGAGTAGAAAGTCTTAAAATTCAACATATTTATCAGTCAGCAGATCTATTCTGATAAATCTGCTAGTCTAACTTTGCACTAACTATTAGACAGTATTAGTAAATAAGTAGCTGTTACTTTTCATTGATTATGGCCTCCTGCAGGCGGCCGGGTCGGATCTTGCTGCAAGACTTCTCGCCGTGGGATGCGCGCCGTGCCCCTGCAGTGATCACTGAGGCTAACCAGCTCCCGAGGTCTCCCCTGTCTGCCATGTGCCGGCTGCTGCCCAGCCAGCACATGTGCAGAGCGGAGGTGGCGCGTCACTAGTGACGTTTCTGTGCGGGCCTCTAAGAAGCTCGCACACAAATAGGCCATGCAGCAATTTGTTTTCACACGGACAAATCACTGCTGTGTGCAAAGGATTGCATTATGTAATGCAATCCTATGGCAGCGGGCACGGGCGGAAGTTCTGCGAGAAATCCCGCCACAGAATTTCCGACCGTCTGCAGGAGGCCTATGAGTTGTATAACTTGCATTAAACTCTAGAGCTACACTCACTATCCTATTGGTTGTTATAGGAAACAGTCAGCAAGTGTGTGGATAAGCACCAATAATAGCCTACTGAGCTCCTGTAATGGAGTGGTGGCTGTTAGAGTTACTATATCAGAGAACTGTACAGTCATATAAACTCAATACTTCCCAGAATGCAAAGCACCAGAGCCAGATCTGTACAGACAATGAACCAGCAGGGTATACTGGGAAATCTCAGCTCTGAAGCCTGCAGAATTGTGTATACAGATCATATAAAGTACAATGTGACACAAGATCAGTAGAGGATAAGTAATGTATGTACACAGTGACTCCACCAGCAGAATAGTGAGTGCAGCTCTGGAGTATAATACAGGATGTAACTCAGGATCAGTACAGGATAAGTAATGTATGTACACAGTGACTCCACCAGCAGAATAGTGAGTGCAGCTCTGGGGTATAATACAGGATGTAACTCAGGATCAGTACAGGATGAGTAATGTATGTACACAGTGACTCCACCAGCAGAATAGTGAGTGCAGCTCTGGAGTATAATACAGGATGTAACTCAGGATCACTACAGGATAAGTAATGTATGTACACAGTGACTCTACCAGCAGAATAGTGAGTGCAGCTCTGCAGTATAATACAGGAGGATGTAACTCAGGATCAGTACAGGATAAGTAATGTATGTACACAGTGACTCTACCAGCAGAATAGTGAGTGCAGCTCTGGAGTATAATACAGGATGTAACTCAGGATCAGTACAGGATAAGTAATGTATGTACACAGTGACTCCACCAGCAGAATAGTGAGTGCAGCTCTGGGGTATAATACAGGATGTAACTCAGGATCAGTACAGGATGAGTAATGTATGTACACAGTGACTCCAGCAGCAGAATAGTAAGTGCAGCTCTGGAGTATAATACAGGATGTAACTCAGGATCAGTACAGGATGAGTAATGTATGTACACAGTGACTCCACCAGCAGAATAGTGAGTGCAGCTCTGGAGTATAATACAGGATGTAACTCAGGATCACTACAGGATAAGTAATGTATGTACACAGTGACTCTACCAGCAGAATAGTGAGTGCAGCTCTGCAGTATAATACAGGAGGATGTAACTCAGGATCAGTACAGGATAAGTAATGTATGTACACAGTGACTCTACCAGCAGAATAGTGAGTGCAGCTCTGCAGTATAATACAGGAGGATGTAACTCAGGATCAGTACAGGATGAGTAATGTATGTACACAGTGACTCCACCAGCAGAATAGTGAGTGCAGCTCTGGAGTATAATACATGATGTAACTCAGGATCAGTACAGGATAAGTAATGTATGTACACAGTGACTCCACCAGCAGAATAGTGAGTGCAGCTCTGGGGTATAATACAGGATGTAACTCAGGATCAGTACAGGATGAGTAATGTATGTACACAGTGACTCCAGCAGCAGAATAGTGAGTGCAGCTCTGGAGTATAATACATGATAAGTAATGCATGCACATAGTAACTTCACTGTTTCTGATTTCTGTAGACTATTTCTATATTGAACCCGTGAAGCTGAATATACACTTTAGGACATGGTATTGATCCATTTTCTATGAATTAGTATTTTCAGGAGTTTTCCAGCTCGTACATATGGATGGCGGCGCTGGGTACACTTTGTTCGCTGTTGATGACCCTAACATTACTTTTTACTGACAGATTTGTAGGTAGAAAAACAAGGCCGGCGTTCCGTTTCCATTCTCGGCACACAATCTGGTTAACTACTCAGAGAAATGTTACTGAATCGCTAAAAATACTGCATGAACGGGAAAATGAGCATCTTTTTAGGAAGCAGCTGTCAACAGAGGAGATGCCAAAGTGAGCAAAGCAAATGGTGGACTGACCTAGAATGCAGACCCAAGCCAGATGATTGCTATTACTGGCACGGTGCGCGGCACTCACTGTGGCATCATGGTGGAATTGGCACGGCCATCTGAGATCCTTATATCAACTAAATCATTTTTACAGGCCCAGCAAGTGCTGAATTAAGCAGAACGCGCCAGCTTTCCAGGCTCCAGTGCTAGACTTTGCTCTGTCACTGATATTCACGTTTGGTTATAACAGAAGGCTATTTGTATATTTTGTTAGTAGAGACATTATTTGTAGTGCATTTTATGTCTTCATCTATTGTCCTCGTACTCAGATCCCCGCAGGACTTACAGCAGAGCTGAATTATGCAACAACTAGACGTCGCATTAATAATAGATAGGAAGCGCGTATCAACACAATATAAACTAGGGGTTAACCACTGGGTGACAGAGGAAGATGATGATGATGATGATGATGATGAAACTGACAATAGAGACCAGAGCAGATAGTTTGGAACCACAATTACAACCTGTGAATTTCTATCCCTAACTGTAGCACTCCCTATGTCTTTTCTTCATTTTTTTTACTGAAAGTGACCCAGACACCACTGTCCCCTGAGTTAGCCCTCTCTGTGCCAGCTTTAGGTTTGAATTTTTGTTTTTATGCACCCTTCTTCCAGGTCATAAGCACAGTACATAAGTACAGCACCAGAAGCAAGCTCAGTGCATAAACACTGCCAAGGAACCAAGCTAATAACATAAACACAGCAGCTGAACTAAGCTCTGTACATTACCAGGACCAAGTGCATACCATAAATCTCCACCAGAAGCAAGCTCATAACATAAATACAACACAAGAACAAGCACAATGCAGAAATGCAACACTAGAAGCAAGCTCAGTACATAAGTACAGCACCAGAAGCAAGCTCAGTGCATAAACACTGCCAAGGAACCAAGCTAATAACATAAACACAGCAGCTGAACTAAGCTCCGTACATAAATACAGTTCCAGGACCAAGTGCATAGTATAAATCACCACTAGAACCAAGCTCATAACATAAATACAGCACCAGAACAAGCACAATGCAGAAATGCAGCACTAGAAGCAAGCTCAGTACATAAATACAGCTCCTGAACCAAGCTCAGTGCATAGATAAAATGCCAGAACCAAGCGCATAACATAAATACAGTACTAGAACCAAGCTCAGTACATAAATATAGCACCAAAATCAAGTCCATAGCATAAAACATCACCAGAATCAAACTTAGGCCTCGGTCACACGGGCGTTTTTTCGCGCGATTTGCGGATCGCATGACAGATGCGCATCCGCAAATCGCGTGACCGGGGCCGACGATTTGCCGAAAAATCTGCAGCTAGCAGCGTTTTCGGCGAAACGGCCCAGCGCTGCCCGCTATCCTCTGCCACAGCTGTGGCAGCGGAGAACGATGTTCGCCCATTGAATTAAATGAAGCCGGCAATACAGCCGGCTCCATTGAAAGCAATGGGCTGCCGGCGAGCGCGTCATGAATTTTCGGGATGGGCTTAAAAATATAAGCCCTTCCCTGAAAACCATCCTAAAATGTGTAAAAATAAAAAAAAAAGTATACTACTCACCTTTTCCCTGCAGACGGAGTTCAGCCGCGTCCGGCAGTTCTCCTGAACTGCTCTGTGTAGTATTCAGCAGGCGGGGATTTAAAATCCCCGCCTGCTGAATGGGCTGCCACTGATTGGTCACAGCCCTCACCAATCAGAGGCAGCTCTCACTCACCCATTCATGAATTCATGAATGGGTGAGTGAGTGCTGCCTCTGATTGGCTGAGCGCAGGGACCAATCAGAGGCAGCTCTCAGCTGTCATTCAATAGCTGAGAGCTGCCTCTGATTGGTCCGCTGCTGCCGCCGGCCCCATTGAGCGCATATATAGAACACAAGGAATCGCAGAATGCAGATAGGCGCGTTCTGTGAATCGTTGTGTCCTATAATTTATCGCACATCCGCATAAAAAGCGGACATGTGACCGATCCCATTGCGAAGCATTGGGTCTATATATGCGCGGATCGCAAGCGCAGATTGCGCGAAAAAACGCCCATCTGACCGAGGCCTTAAACATAAATACAGCAACAGAACCAAACTCATAACATTATAAACAGCACAAACGAACCTTGATACATAGATAGAAAAACCATAACCAAGCACATAAGACAAATATATCCACAGAACCAAGTTCATGACATAAATACAGCAGCAGAACTAAGCAGTTTTGTTGAGAGGGTGCTGGTGGGCTGACAACATCACCTTGGAACGTAAGATGAGAAGAGACAGGAGGAAAATTATTCTCATAGATCCACAAGATTCTGCTGCATGGAAGAAGATGATCATCTGGCTGGATGTACCTTAGGAGGGTGATTACCCCCAGTCTAAATCAGCTGCCCCCCACCCCACCATTAGCTAGTGGCAATCGTACAGGTAACACAAAGGTAAGGTTGGCCATGAACCCTCTGTTATCAAACAAGCCAAGGCTAGGTAGATGCGAACAAAAAATATTTTCCAAAAAAAGGTGTTTTACTGTGCAAAAGTGGAAAAACCTAAAATAAATATGATTGTAATATTGCCGTAATATTACTGACCACCAGATCCTATCATTTATACTGCATGAGTAATGTTAAAAAAAAATAAAACAACGGCACAATAGATGTTTATTCTCTCTCCATAGAAAACACATTTTTTTAACAATTTTTTTCTTTTACTATTAAAAAAACTATATTAAATCATTTTCTACACTTTTATTTCATCCCCACATGGGACTTGAACTTGCTGTAATTGGATTGCTGGTGCTATATACTGTTATAATTCAGTATTGCGGTGTATAGCGAGCAGGATTAGAAAAGCGTGCCACACTAGCCCATTGGCAATCCACAATTGCGGTGAAGGGGTTCCCTATGGGGTTCAGGAAGGAGTCCCGCACCCCCCCCCCCCCTTCCATCCCCAGTTAACTGTTTAGACATGTGATCAGCTTTGTCTATGGCAGCTAAACAGTTAACTGCTGCGATCAGAGCGGCTGTCAGCGGCCACAAACAGCTGATACCTACCAGATATGAAGAGGACTTGGCTCCCGAGCGCGCTCCATACACCCTTCAAGAACGCTTGACGTAAACTTACTACTGGGAGGACATGAAGGGGTTAAATGGTGTAAAATAAAGCTCAGAGATGCAAAATTCTAAGGTTGGGTGACAACATTTTCCAAGCTTCCCTCCTTCTACTCTTTGGTTTTACTATATAAATCTGGAGTATTCGCTCTGCAGAGTGCAGACACGTCCTGCAGCCACCTGCTCTCCGCGCCGAGCCTCATAGAAACTGCAGAATGGCGGAGAATCTTACACAAAAGAGTTTTTCCTTTGTGGAAATATCCGCAAAAAGAGAAAAATCTCTTCTCGAAGCCTTGAAAGGTATCATGTATCATCCTAATGAGGAGTCAGTCATTCCAAGACTTTGGTCTCCATCATATCACAACCAAATCTGCTCAGGGAGTTGACAAGGTACAGACTTCAAGTTCAACTCTTAGCAGTGATTACGGACGACAATGATGGATATTCTGGGGCTTTTAGGTTCTCCAAATAAGCTTTTCTCCCAGAATAACATATTTGCAGAGCTTTCCTGACAGATAAGACGAAAGCTCAAAGCCAGTCCTGAAGAAGTCCGTAATTGTACTGAATGACACACTGTAACAAAAGGTATGTGCTGCTATTTCTTTATCAAATGATAGGAGCGCCCTGCGCGGGTCCAACAGGTTATGAAAATCTGCTTTACACAAAGTCTGGATTTCTTTTGAAAGAGCAGAAACAAAATAATAATAATGGAAACAGATGTACAGTATTCCAAGAAAGGAGACTTACAGGTTATATATACATAGACAGGAAAGTTTTAGTTTAGATTGAAGAAAGAGATGAAAAAACTGTCTGCTCAAGCCTGTGTGATGGTGACTACTATAATACTGCACCCCGTGTGCAAGAATACAACTACTATAATACTACCTCTATGTACAAGAATATAACTACTATAATACTGCCCCTTATGTACAAGAATATAACTACTATAATACTGCCCCCTATGTACACAAAAATAACTACAATAATGCTGCCTCCTATGTACAAGAATATAACTACTATAATACTGCCTCCTATGTACAAGAATATAACTACTATAATACTGCCCCCTATGTACAAGAATATAACTACTATAATACTGCCCCCTATGTACAAGAATATAACTACTATAATACTGCTCCTATGTACAAGAATATAACTACTATAATACTGCCCCCTATGTACAAGAATATAACTACTATAATACTGCTCCTATGTACAAGAATATAACTACTATAATACTGCTCCTATGTAAAAGAATATAACTACTATAATACTGCTGCTATGTACAAGAATATAACTACTATAATACTGCACCCCGTGTGCAAGAATATAACCACTATAATACTGCCCCCTATGTACAAGAATATAACTACTATAATACTGCTCCCCTATGAACAAGAATATAACTACTATAATACTGCCCCTATGTACAAGAATATAACTACTATAATGCTGCCTCCTATGTACAAGAATATAACTTCTATAATACTGCTCCTTATGAATAAGAATATAATTACTATAATACTGTCCCCTATGTACAAGAATATAACTACTATAATACTGCCCCCCTATGTACAAGAATATAACTACTATAATACTGCTCCCTATGTACAAGAATATAACTACTATAATACTGCCCCCTATGTACAAGAATATAACTACTATAATACTGCCCCCTATGTACAAGAATATAACTACTATAATACTGCCCCCTATGTACAAGAATATAACTACTATAATACTGCCTCCTATGTACAAGAATATAACTACTATAATACTGCTCCCTATGTACAAGAATATAACTACTATAATACTGCCCCCTATGTACAAGAATATAACTACTATAATACTGCCCCCTATGTACAAGAATATAACTACTATAATACTGCCCCCTATGTACAAGAATATAACTGCTATAATACTGCCCTCTATGTACAAGAATATAACTACTATAATACTGCCCCCTATGTACAAGAATATAACTACTATAATACTGCCCCCTATGTACAAGAATATAACTACTATAATACTGCCTCCTATGTACAAGAATATAACTACTATAATGCTGCCTCCTATGTACAAGAATATAACTACTATAATACTGCTCCTATGTACAAGAATATAACTACTATAATACTGCTCCTATGTACAAGAATATAACTACTATAATACTGCCTCCTATGTACAAGAATATAACTACTATAATTCTGCCCCCTATATACAAGAATATAACTACTATAATACTGCCCCCTGTGTACAAGAATATAACTACTATAATACTCCTCCCTATGTACAAGAATATAACTACTATAATACTGCCCCCTATGTACAAGAATATAATTACTATAATGCTGCCCCCTATGTACAAGAATATAACTACTATAATACTGCCCCCTATGTACAAGAATATAACTACTATAATACTCCTCCCTATGTACAAGAATATAACTACTATAATACTGCCCCCTATGTACAAGAACATAACTACTATAATGCTGCCCCCTATGTACAAGAATATAACTACTATAATACTGCTCCCTATGTACAAGAATATAACTACTATAACACTGCTCCTATGTACAAGAATATAACTACTATAATACTGCCCCCTCTGTACAAGAATATAACTACTATAATACTGCCCCCTATGTACAATAATATAACTACTATAATACTGCCCCCTATGTACAAGAATATAACTACTATAATACTGCCCCCTATGTACTAGAATATAACTACTATAATACTGCCCCCTATGTACAAGAATATAACTACTATAATACTGCCCCTATGTACAAGAATATAACTACTATAATACTGCCCCCTATGTACAAGAATATAACTACTATAATACTGCTCCCTATATACAAGAATATAACTACTATAATTCTGCTCCCTATGTACAAGAATATAACTACTATAATACTGCTCCCTATATACAAGAATATAACTACAATAATACTGCCCTCTATGTACAAGAATATAACTACTATAATACTGCCCCCTATATACAAGAATATAACTACTATTATACTGTCCCCTATGTACAAGAATATAACTACTATAATACTGCCCCCTATGTACAAGAATATAACTACTATAATACTGCCCCCTATATACAAGAATATAACTACTATTATACTGCCCCCTATGTACAAGAATATAACTACTATAATACTGCCCCCTATGTACAAAAATTTAACTACTTTAATACTGCCTCCTATGTACAAGAATATAACTACTATAATACTGCCCCCTATGTACAAGAATATAACTACTATAATACTGCCCCCCATGTATAAGAATATAATTACTATAATACTGCTCCCTATGTACAAGAATATAACTACTATAATACCGCTCCCCATGTATAAGAATATAACTACTATAATACTGCTCCCTATGTACAAGAATATAACTGCTATAATACTGCCTCCTATGTACAAGAATATAACTACTATAATACTGCCCCCTCTGTACAAGAATATAACTACTATAATACTGCCTCCTCTGTACAAGAATATAACTGCTATAATACTGCTCCCTATGTACAAGAATATAACTACTATAATACTGCCCCCTCTGTACAAGAATATAACTACTATAATACTGCCCCCTATGTACAAGAATATAACTACTATAATACTACCCCCTATGTACAAGAATATAACTACTATAATACTGCCCCCCATGTATAAGAATATAACTACTATAATACTGCTCCCTATGTACAAGAATATAACTGCTATAATACTGCCTCCTATGTACAAGAATATAACTACTATAATACTGCCCCCTCTGTACAAGAATATAACTACTATAATACTGCCCCCTATGTACAAGAATATAACTACTATAATACTGCCCCCTATGTACAAGAATATAACTACTATAATACTGCTCCCTATGTACAAGTATATAACTACTATAATACTGCCCCCTATGTACAAGAATATAACTACTATAATACTGCTCCCTGTGAATAAGAATATAATTACTATAATACTGCCCCCTATGTAGAAGAATATAACTACTATAATACTGCCTCCTATGTACAAGAGTATAACTACTATAATACTGCTCCTTATGAATAAGAATATACCTACTATAATACTGCCTCCTATGTACAAGAATATAACTACTATAATTCTGCCCCCTATGTACAAGAATATAACTACTATAATTCTGCCCCCTATGTACAAGAATATAACTACTATAATACTGCCCCCTATGTACAAGAATATAACTACTATAATACTGCCCCCTATGTACAAGAATATAACTACTATAATACTGCCCCCCATGTATAAGAATATAACTACTATAATACTGCTCCCTATGTACAAGAATATAACTGCTATAATACTGCCCCCTCTGTACAAGAATATAACTACTATAATACTGCCCCCTATGTACAAGAATATAACTACTATAATACTGCCCCCTATGTACAAGAATATAACTACTATAATACTGCTCCCTATGTCCAAGTATATAACTACTATAATACTGCCCCCTATGTACAAGAATATAACTACTATAATACTGCCTCCTATGTACAAGAGTATAACTACTATAATACTACCCCCTATGTACAATAATATAACTACTATAATACTGCCCCCTATGTACAAGAATATAACTACTATAATACTGCTCCTATGTACAAGAATATAACTACTATAATACTGACCCCTGTGTACAAGAATATAACTACTATAATACTGCTCCTATGTACAAGAATATAACTACTATAATACTGCCCCCTATGTACAAGAATATAACTACTATAATACTGCCCCCTATGTACAAGAATATAACTACTATAATACTGCTCCTATGTACAAGAATATAACTACTATAATACTGACCCCTGTGTACAAGAATATAACTACTATAATACTGCACCCTATGTACAAGAATATAACTACTATAATACTGCTCCTATGTACAAGAATATAACTACTATAATACTGCCTCCTATGTACAAGAATATAACTACTATAATACTGCCCCCTATGTACAAGAATATAACTACTATAATACTCCTTCTATGTACAAGAATATAACTACTATAATACTGACCCCTGTGTACAAGAATATAACTACTATAATACTGCTCCTATGTACAAGAATATAACTACTATAATACTGCCTCCTATGTACAAGAATATAACTACTATAATACTGCCCCCTATGTACAAGAATATAACTACTATAATACTGCCCCCTATGTACAAGAATATAACTACTATAATACTGCTCCTATGTACAAGAATATAACTACTATAATACTGACCCCTATGTACAAGAATATAACTACTATAATACTGCTCCTATGTACAAGAATATAACTACTACAATACTACCTCCTATGTACAAGAATATAACTACTATAATACTGCTCCTATGTACAAGAATATAACTACTATAATACTGCCTCCTATGTACAAGAATATAACTGCTATAATACTGCCTCCTATGTACAAGAATATAACTACTATAATACTGCCCCCTCTGTACAAGAATATAACTACTATAATACTGCCCCCTATGTACAAGAATATAACTACTATAATACTGCCCCCTATGTACAAGAATATAACTACTATAATACTGCTCCCTATGTCCAAGTATATAACTACTATAATACTGCCCCCTATGTACAAGAATATAACTACTATAATACTGCCTCCTATGTACAAGAGTATAACTACTATAATACTACCCCCTATGTACAATAATATAACTACTATAATACTGCCCCCTATGTACAAGAATATAACTACTATAATACTGCTCCTATGTACAAGAATATAACTACTATAATACTGACCCCTGTGTACAAGAATATAACTACTATAATACTGCTCCTATGTACAAGAATATAACTACTATAATACTGCCCCCTATGTACAAGAATATAACTACTATAATACTGCCCCCTATGTACAAGAATATAACTACTATAATACTGCTCCTATGTACAAGAATATAACTACTATAATACTGACCCCTGTGTACAAGAATATAACTACTATAATACTGCACCCTATGTACAAGAATATAACTACTATAATACTGCTCCTATGTACAAGAATATAACTACTATAATACTGCCTCCTATGTACAAGAATATAACTACTATAATACTGCCCCCTATGTACAAGAATATAACTACTATAATACTCCTTCTATGTACAAGAATATAACTACTATAATACTGACCCCTGTGTACAAGAATATAACTACTATAATACTGCTCCTATGTACAAGAATATAACTACTATAATACTGCCTCCTATGTACAAGAATATAACTACTATAATACTGCCCCCTATGTACAAGAATATAACTACTATAATACTGCCCCCTATGTACAAGAATATAACTACTATAATACTGCTCCTATGTACAAGAATATAACTACTATAATACTGACCCCTATGTACAAGAATATAACTACTATAATACTGCTCCTATGTACAAGAATATAACTACTACAATACTACCTCCTATGTACAAGAATATAACTACTATAATACTGCTCCTATGTACAAGAATATAACTACTATAATACTGCCTCCTATGTACAAGAATATAACTACTATAATACTGCCCCCTATGTACAAGAATATAACTCCTATAATACTGCCCCCTATGTACAAGAATATAATATACAGTGATTGTTAGAATGTCCCCCTTATTTCTGGATGTAAGTCCCTGATACGTGATCACTATAGATGAGCGAACGTACTCGTCCGAGCTTGATACTCGTTCGAGTATTAGCGTGTTCGAGATGCTCGTTACTCGTGACGAGTACCACGCGATGTTCGGGTTACTTTCACTTTCCTCTCTGAGACGTTAGCGCGCTTTTCTGGCCAATTGAAAGACAGGGAAGGCATTACAACTTCCCCCTGTGATGTTCCAGCCCTATACCACCCCCCTGCAGTGAGTGGCTTGCGAGATCAGGTGTCACCCGAGTATAAAAATCGGCCCCTCCCGCGGCTCGCCACAGATGCCTTGTGACATAGAGGAGGGAAAGTGCTATCGTGTTGGAGCTGCTGTAGGGAGAGTGTTAGGAGTTATTGTAGGCTTCAAGAACCCCAACGGTCCTTCTTAGGGCCACATCTAACCGTGTGCAGTACTGTGGAGGCTGCTTTTTGCAGTGTTGCACTTTTTTTTTTTTTTGGTATATCGGCCATGCAGAGCATTGCGCCCTGCAGTAATACTCCAGGGACAGAAGTGCTTAGGCAGGGAGAGCGTTAGGAGTTATTGTAGGCTTCAAGAACCCCAACGGTCCTTCTTAGGGCCACATCTAACCGTGTGCAGTAGTGTGGAGGCTGCTTTTTGCAGTGTTGCCCTTTTTTTGGTATATCGGCCGTGCAGAGCATTGCGCCCTGCAGTAATACTCCAGGGACAGAAGTGTGTAGGCAGGGCCAGAAGACATATTATAGATTGAATATACGCAGTGGGCCTTTTCTAAAAAATATTGAGCAAAAAATCTATTTGGCCTGCCTGTCACTGTGCTCAGTGTTCTGGGTCCGTGTGTGCTGGGTGTAGTAGTTCTACAAAATCATACGCAGCCAGCTAAGTGTTACAGCAGGCTTGCGCCAAATTATTTCCTGGCGTTCCGTAAGCAAACTCAGCCTCCAACCACAGGCCAATAAGCGGCACATTTAATTACAGCGTTCTGTTTCTGCATTACTGGTAATACAGCATGCTGAGGGGTAGGGGTAGGCCTAGAGGACATGGGCGAGGCCGAGGACGCGGAGGCCCTAGTCCGGGTGTGGGCACAGGCCGAGCTCCTGATCCAGGTGTATCGCAGCCGACTGCTGCGGGATTAGGAGAGAGGCACGTTTCTGGCGTCCCCACATTCATCGCACAATTAATGGGTCCACGCGGTAGACCTTTATTAGAAAATGAGCAGTGTGAGCAGGTCCTGTCCTGGATGGCAGAAAGTGCTTCGAGCAAGCTATCGTCCACCCACAGTTCTGCGCCGTCCACTGCTGCAACTCAGAATCCTCTGGCTGCTGCTCCTCCTTCCTCCCAGCCTCCTCACTCCATGAAAATGAGACATTCTGAGGAGCGGGCAGACTCCCAGGAACTGTTCTCGGGCCCCTGCTCAGATTGGGCAGCAGTGGTTCCTCTCCCACCAGAGGAGTTTATCGTGACTGATGCCCAACCATTGCAAAGTTCCCGGGGTCCGGGGGATGAGGCTGGGGACTTCCGGCAACTGTCTCAAGACCTTTCAGTGGGTGAGGAGGCCGATGACGATGAGACACAGTTGTCTATCAGTGAGGTAGTAGTAAGGGCATTAAGTCCGAGTGAGGAGCACACCGAGGATTCGGAGGAAGAGCAGCAGGACAATGAGGTGACTGACCCCACCTGGTTTGCTACGCCTACTGAGGACAGGTCTTCAGAGGGGGAGGCAAGGGCAGCAGCAGGGCAGGTTGCAAGAGGCAGTGCGGTGTCCAGGGGTAGAGGCAGGGCCAGACCGAATAATCCACCAACTGTTTCCCAAAGCGCCCCCTCGCGCCATGCCACCCTGCAGAGGCCGAGGTGCTCAAAGGTCTGGCAGTTTTTCACTGAGAGTGCAGATGACCGACGAACAGTGGTGTGCAAACTTTGTCGCGCCAAGATTAGCCGGGGAGCCACCACCACCAGCATGCGCAGAGATATGATGGCCAAGCACCCCACAAGGTGGGACGAAGGCCGTTCACCGCCTCCGGTTTGCACCCCTGCCTCTCCCCCTGTGCCCCAACCTGCCACTGAGATCCAACCCCGCTCTGAGGACACAGGCACTACCGTCTCCTCGCCTGAACCCACACCCTCACCTCTGCTGTCCTCGGCCCCATCCACCAATGTCTCTCAGCGCACCGTCCAGCCGTCGCTAGCGCAAGTGTTTAAGCGCAAGCGCAAGTACGCCGCCACGCACCCGCACGCTCAAGCGTTAAACGTGCACATAGCCAAATTTATCAGCCTGGAGATGCTGCCGTATAGGGTTGTGGAAACGGAGTCCTTCAAAAGTATGATGGCGGCAGCCCCACGCTACTCAGTTCCCAGTCGCCACTATTTTTCCCGATGTGCCGTCCCAGCCCTGCACGACCACGTCTCCCGCAACATTGTACGCGCCCTCACCAACGCGGTTACTGCCAAGGTCCACTTAACAACGGACACGTGGACAAGCACAGGCGGGCAGGGCCACTATATCTCCCTGCCGGCACATTGGGTGAATTTAGTGGAGGCTGGGACAGAGTCAGAGCCTGGGACCGCTCACGTCCTACCCACCCCCAGAATTGCGGGCCACAGCTCGGTGGTGGTATCTGCGGCGGTGTATGCTTCCTCCACTAAACCACCCTCCTCCTCCTCCAACGCAACCTCTGTCTCGCAATCAAGATGTGTCAGCAGCAGCACGTAGCCAGCAGTCGGTGTCACGCGGCGTGGCAGCACAGCGGTGGGCAAGCGTCAGCAGGCCGTGCTGAAACTACTCAGCTTAGGCGATAAGAGGCACACGGCCCACGAACTGCTGCAGGGTCTGACAGAGCAGACCGACCGCTGGCTTGCGCCACCCAGCCTCCAACCGGGCATGGTCGTGTGTGACAACGGCCGTAACCTGGTGGCGGCTCTGCAGCTCGGCAGCCGCACACACGTGCCATGCCTGGCCCATGTCTTTAATTTGGTGGTTCAGCGCTTTCTGAAAAGCTACCCACGCTTGTCAGACCTGCTCGGAAAGGTGCGCCGGCTCTGTGCACATTTCCGCAAGTCCCACACGGACGCTGTCACCCTGCGCACCCTGCAACATCGGTTTCATCTGCCAGTGCACCGACTGCTGTGCGACGTGCCCACACGGTGGAACTCTACGCTCCACATGTTGGCCAGGCTCTATGAGCAGCGTAGAGCTATAGTGGAATACCAACTCCAACATGGGCGGCGTAGTGGGAGTCAGCCTCCTCAATTATTTTCAGAAGAGTGGGCCTGGTTGGCAGCCATCTGCCAGGTCCTTGGAAAGTTTGAGGAGTCTACCCAGGTGGTGAGCAGCGATGCTGCAATCATTAGCGTCACCATTCCTCTGCTATGCCTCTTGAGAAGTTCCCTGCAAAGCATAAAGGCAGACGCTTTGCGCTCGGAAACAGAGCCGGGGAAAGACAGTATGTCGCTGGATAGTCAGAGCACCCTCCTGTCTATATCTCAGCGCGGTGAGGAGGAGGAGGAGGAAGATGAGGAGGAGGGGGAAGAGACAGCTTGGCCCACTGGTGAGGGTACACATGCTGCTTGCCTGTCATCCTTTCAGCGTGTATGGCCTGAGGAGGAGGAGGAGGAGGAGGAGTAGGAGGAGGAGGATCCTGAAAGTGATCTTCCTAGTGAGGACAGCCATGTGTTGCGTACAGGTACCCTGGCACACATGGCTGACTTCATGTTAGGATGCCTTTCTCGTGACCCTCGCGTTACTCGCATTCTGGCCACTACAGATTACTGGGTGTACACACTGCTCGACCCACGGTATAAGGAGAACCTTTCCACTCTCATACCCGAAGAGGAAAGGGGTTCGAGAGTGTTGCTATACCACAGGGCGCTGGTGGACAAACTGATGGTAAACTTCCCATCCGACAGCGCTAGTGGCCGAAGGCGCAGTTCCGAGGGCCAGGTAGCAGGGGAGGCGTGGAGATCAGGCAGCATGTACAGCACAGGCAGGGCAACACTCTTTAAGGCCCTTGACTGCTTTATGGCTCCCCAGCAAGACTGTGTCACCACTCCCCAGTCAAGGCTGAGTCGGCGGGAGCACTGTAAAAGGATGGTGAGGGAGTACGTAGCCGATCACACGACCGTCCTCCGTGACGCCTCTGCCCCCTACAACTACTGGGTGTCGAAGCTGGACACGTGGCCTGAACTCGCGCTGTATGCCCTGGAGGTGCTTGCTTGTCCTGCGGCTAGCGTCTTGTCAGAGAGGGTGTTTAGTGTGGCTGGGGGAATCATCACGGATAAGCGTACCCGCCTGTCAACCGACAGTGCCGACAGGCTAACACTCATCAAGATGAACAAAGCCTGGATTTCCGCAGACTTCTCTTCTCCACCAGCGGACAGCAGCGATACCTAAGCAATACGTAGGCTGCACCCGCGGATGGAAGCATCGTTCTCTCTCACCATCCAAAACGGGGACATTTCTGCTTCATCAATCTGTGTATAATATTCCTCCTCCTCCTCCTCCTCCTCCTCCTCCTGAAACCTCATGTAATCACGCCAAACGGGCAATTTTTCTTAGGCCCACAAGGCTCAGTCATATAATTTTTCTAAACAATTTTTATACGTTTCAATGCTCATTAAAGCGTTGAAACTTTCACCTCAACCAATTTTTATTTTAACTGGGCTGCCTCCAGGCCTAGTTACCACTTAAGCCACATTAACCAAAGCGATTAATGGCTTTCACCTGCCATCTTGGTTGGGCATGGGCAATTCTTCAGAGGTACATTAGTACTGTTGGTACACCAATTTTTGGGGGCCCTCGCCTACAGTGTAATCCAATTAATTTTTAGCCCACCTGTATTACGCACGACATTACTACCTCCGCTGTGTTGGGCAATGCAATGGGATATTTTTATGTACCGCCGGTGGCTTCCTGGCACCCACCCATGCTGTGGGTCCACAGAGAATTATAAATGCATCTGTGTCCACTTGTAAAGAACCCCAGTCTGACTGGGGCATGCAGTGTGGGCCGAAGCCCACCTGCATTAAACATGACATTATTACCTCAGCTGTGATGGGCAATGCAATGGGATATTTTTATGTACCGCCGGTGGGTTCCAGGGAGCCACCCATGCTGTGGGTCCACACGGAGTTGTAACTACATGTGTCCACTTCTAAAGAACCCCAGTCTGACTGGGACATGCAGTGTAGGCCGAAGCCCACCTGCATTTAATCTGACGTTAGCTCTGCTGTCCAGGGCACTGCAATGGGATACATTTATGTACAGCGGGTGGGTTCCAGTGAGCCACCCATGCTGTGGGTGCACACGGAATTCCCATTGCGGAGTTAGGGATTCCCAGTTGTACCTGCCTGTGACTATTTATAAAAAACCGCGGTCTGACTGGGGCATGCAGACACCTTGACAGAATGAATAGTGTGTGGCACATAGGTTCCCCATTGCTATGCCCACGTGTGCAGCTCCAGATGGAGGTGGCACAGGATTGGATTTCTCATTGCTTCTGTACAGCATTGTGGGCTATCGCCCCGCCCCTTTTAAAGAGGGTCGCTGCCTGGCCGTGCCAACCCTCTGCAGTGTGTGCCTGCGGTTCCTCCTCATGGCAGACGCATTTATAAATAGACATGAGGGTGGCGTGGCATGAGGGCAGCTGAAGGCTGGGCAGGGACAGTTTGGTGTGCGCTGTGGACACTGGGTCGTGGGGGTGGTGGTTGGTCAGCATGTGACCCAGGAGAAGTGGCAGTGGAGTGTCATGCAGGCAGTGATTGTGCTTTGTTGGAGGTAGTGTGGTGCTTAGCTAAGGTATCCATTGCTAATGAGGGCTTTTCAGAAGTAAAAGTTGTTGGGGGGGGCCACTCTTGCCGCTATTGTGGCTTAATAGTGGGACCTGGGAACTTGAGATGCAGCCCAACATGTAGCCCCTCGCCTGCCCTATCCGTTGCTGTGTCGTTCCCATCACTTTCTTGAATTGCCCCGATTTTCACAAATGAAAACCTTAGCGAGCATCGGCGAAATACAAAAATGCTCTGGTCGCCCATTGACTTCAATGGGGTTCGTTATTCGAAACGAGCCCTCGAGCATCGCGAAAAGTTCGTCCCGAGTAACGAGCACCCGAGCATTTTGGTGCTCGCTCATCTCTAGTGATCACTGATAATTTGCGGTTGAATCTCATCGTCGTGTTCTTCATCTTCCCTTTCTCGTCTTTGACCAGATTTTGGTCGCTCTGCACCGTAAATAAATGCTCTCCGCGTCCCGTCTGTAAACGCTGACATGGCTCCTCCTCTCCTTCATCTTCCTCAGTTCGCTGTGATTGCTCCTCTGGGATTTGGGTGTGCGCAGAGATGATGTGATTGTAGCTGTAAAGTCTATTTGCGCCGATGTTTGGTTAATATTGAACTCACTAACGAGACATCTGGAACGAGTTTGTTGGTGAAGTCAGTAAGCAGTTCGGCACCTGAAGAATATTAGATCTCAGCCCGGTACCAGCCATAGGGGATATTACCGCCTTCCTAGAATACGGGACCTACAGCCTGTAAAGTAAATGGTGACATCTAGGATCTCGCGCTGCACCATCATAGGGGAATAGGGATTGTGCCGTGTGTACATAGTCTCAGGGTCTAAATCCGAGAGGTGTCTAATATCCACATGGTGCAGGAATACATATGGAGTCCATATATCATCCACGAGGTTATGAAAGCAGCAGAACTACTGGAGGAGAACCAGGAGATTTCTTATTTTTTCTCATTAAACGATGTATTAAAAAAGTCTAATTCATCCTGAACTGAAAATCTCCTAATAAGGAATTACAGAATATTAGGAAACCCTTGAAGTCTTACAGAAACTCCTCACAGGGAGCATAGGATGGTGCCTGGAGGGATGCGATACACGTCAAGAGGCTGTGGACAGAGGAGCTACGCTGCCTTTACTATGTACTTCCTGCTCCCATATTAGATTAAATGACCCTCTGGTTTTGGGACACGGTTCTGTCCTCGGACAGGAGGTGAAGGGCGGTATATTATCTGCACTTGTTCATCTCTGCTGCCCTTCGATCCGACGATTCTATTTCCGGTTTTCAGCAGTTCAAAATGGCCGCTGCAATTTTTTATCTAGCTAACTGCATACTGTGCTCTGCTTTCTGATTGGCCGCTATTGATCATGTGAGCAGCAATGGTCAATCAGAGAGCAAATGTAATGCCTGGGCGGGAAGCTGATGAAGGGGCCAATTCAGCCACCCGGAGAGCCCCAAAAAGGTCAGGGCAATACTAGTGGAAAAAAGGGGAATCTTAAGAGGGGTGCAACACACAATGCTGCAAGAATCAATCAAGTGTCATTGCAGAGCTTAGGATACTAGCCGATGAGACTTTGTTATTACATGTTGTTTTTTCCACTCCTTAAGGACTGCCGAACCAGGAGTCGCCTTGTTACATCTGGCCAGCCCAGAATCTGGAAGTAAAAGACTATGCCTGATAACCGACACTGGGCAACCAGTCCTGAAGCTCTTTTTTTGCGCAAGCACAACACAAATTCTAGGGTCACTTCCAAGCAAAACTGATCTGATCCAGACACTTTGCCCACACCTTACCATGGTTCTGCCACGTGGCAGGAGAAACGGAAGACCTAAGCAACGCCATCACTCCAGTTCCACCAGGTTCCATAGATAGTCTGGGCACCGACGGTCTTCCATGTCCGACACTGAATGGAGCTGCAGGAAATCCTGCCAATGAAAGACAACAAAGAATCAGCAACTCCATGTTTGACACCTGGAACATGCCTTGCGCAAAACTAAATGTTGGGCTCCAAGCACCGAAGTATAAGATGGCGAAGCGAAGACAGGACGGGCAAGAAGGAAGAAGACTGTCTATTAATACCATGAACAACACCTAAATCAGCCCAGAAACAGACCAAGTTACTAAAGCTCTTGCCCCAAATTTCTAGCATGGCCACCATGTGGAAGACATGATAGTAATGGCAAATTCCTGCAAAAGTCAGACTCTTCCCATTCGTGAGGCCATAAGAAAGCGAACTATTCCTTTTGGAATACACCAAACCCCAAAGCCCCAGTAGCATCTGTGAATAGTTCCAGATCTCTATTGGAACCCTCAGAGTTGTGGTGGTTCTGGGATTGCTTCCTTTCTAGGTGGTCTGGTGTAGGTTTTGTGTGTGTGTCTCTGTCTTCTGGCCTGGTGGGAGTGGTGTTGGGTGGGACATGCTTGGCCCCACCTGTGGGTATTTGTCAGGTCTATTTAGCCTGGCCTGGGGCTTAGTTCGGAGCTGATTAATCTCAGTCTCTCCCTGGCTTTAGGTATAGTCAGAGCTGGAGGTCCGGTTAGCCTGTGTCTTCTAAAGCTAAGTACAGCGGTTTATCATTTCATCTTGTTTATTGGTTTTCTCCTATCTCATGTAGGGTCAGCTAGTGGCCGAGGTACGTGGCCCGGTTCGCCTTTCTCAGGGCGGGTTACTTGCATTTAGGCAGGTCCCTTCCCTGAGTTAGGTTTTTTAGGGACAGCGTTTTCCATATTACGTTTGTCTGTATTGTTTGACACTGTTTGGTGTGCGTTTTTGTGAGATCTGCAGGTTAACAATCCAGCGAGTCCTGGGTGAACGTGACACTCACCAGCCGGCATACAAGTGTGGCCATTATATGAATGTAAGAATGACTGCCAATTGTATAAATCAGCCCTGAGCAGTCTGGTCAGCCTCAACCGATGTCCTAGCGACTTCACCCCCAGGTAGCTAGCAAAAAGTGGTGGGAGAAAACCCAGTCCATAGGCATAACCCGGCAGGCGAAAACCAGGAGACTGAGCAGGGATTGCATCTGGTGGGGGGTGACCTTGGACACTGAACAGAAGCCTTCCACCTTATCCAACAGCCGCTGCAACTTGTCTTATGGTGACAAAAAACCATGGCCAGGGAATCGATTTCAATACCCACAAAAACGAAGGTCATCTCCGGACCCTTCAGTTTTCTTTGCGAACAGGTGAACACCAAGACGCATAAAAAAACGGAAGCTATCCCGCAAAAAGGCACACTTGTCGCTATGATGCAGGCCCACAAAAAGGAAGTCCTCCAGGTAGTGAATGATAGAATTAGAGACTGTTTCATAATGTACCACCCATTTCAGAAACCTCTCAAAGAAGTGGCACAATATGGAACAGCCTTTGACCTGAAGGTTGCAAGTTCAATCCCCGCAAGATTCAGGTAGCCGGCTCACGGTTGACTCAGCCTTCCATCCTTCCGAGGTCAGTAAAATGAGAACCCAGCTTGGTGGGGGGTAATAAATAATAATTACCTGAAAGAGCTGCGGAATAAGTTGGCGCTATACAAATACCATGATTTATTTATTTATAAAAGATGGTTACAGTCTGGATGCATCGGTAGAAACCGGAATGCTGACTCAGTATCAGATTTTGCCAGAAGAGGACCCTGGCCGGCCTCTTGTCTGAGGCCAACATCTCTGGCAAAAGAAACGTAGGAGAGCGATGGCAAAATTCCATCATTTACAGACTCGCCCTCGGGGTGAGAGAAAGGATAGATAAGGCGAAACTTGCCGACTTCATTTTAAGGCCCACCCTGAATGGTGACACCTGTAAGCTAGTAAAATGCAGGTAGTGGAAAGGGCCTTCGATCCTTCCCAGAGACGCCTACAAGTGATCTCTCTGAGCTCTGGGTGCTCCTCAGCTGATTGTAGATTAGATGAGAAAAAAAAGGTTCCCTGCGGAAATAAAAGGGGATGAAAAACCATAACTAAAACCAAAATGTAGCTGCAGACCGCCACCATCTCAGGGTACAGGTAGGGGTGTGAATCTAGGAGGTGCAGTTGCACATGGGCCCAGGAGCCCTAGAGGGGGGCATAAAGTCTCACTTCCCCATATTGCAAACCAATACTATCATTGAAGTTTTAAAGTGGGGGGTCCAGTTCCAGATTTTGCACTGGGGCCCAGTAGCTTCTAGTTACGCCTTTGAGTACAGGTCTAACCACGGCCCCATCTCTACTGTGCTCATCGGGGTCTTTTTGCTCGTTGGTACCTAGGGGCTTAACTAGCTGTTTTATCACCAACCGATTACAGTGGACTGAACCATGAGCCCCCCACAAGAAGAGCACTCATGCTTGAATTTGCAGTGACCCTCATAAAACAACCAGCACGTTCCTGGACATCTAACGATCACTATCCCACGGTTCCCGGATGCAGTGGCCGCAGGCGGAAAGTGGGGGAGCCATAGCAAAACCATCAGGCGCAGGGACACACGCTGGCCAGAAACCGGCCCAGCCAATTCTCCACTTCATTCTGGAGTGTCCGGCAGAGAAGCTCCTCAGCCATATCTGCACCTGGCGGCGGCGGACCTAACAGCACCCGTTCAAAGGTCCTGCCAGAGGGAGCCGACATGGAAGGGAAGAGGTAAGTCTAACCCCTTCCTAAACTATACGAGGGCAGTGATCGGAGAGGATGGGCAAAGCTCCTACACCCTTTAACCCCTTTATCATTTTTGTTTTGTCCTCCCCACTTTTAAGAAATCATAACTCTTTATTTATCCATCAGCATTGCTGCCTGAGGGTTGTTGTTGTTTTTTGCAGGACAAGTTGTAGTTTTATTTAATGTACTGAGAAATGTTTTAAAATTCTAAGTAGAGTAAAACAGAAAAAAAAATTAAATTCTTCCATCTTTGGGTGCGTCTTGTTTCTACAGCGCAAAAGAAAAGATTGCCATCAGCACAGCAACAAACCTGTCTGCAGGGGAGCCTTGGGAGCGCACGCTCATCAATGGAACTGGATTTCACAAGAGAGAGAGCAGCACAGAGGAGTCTGCAGGAAAATCCTCGCATTTTTCCATCGACCCAGTTGTATGAGGGCTCGTTTTTCGTGGGACGTCCTTTAGTTTCTATTGGTACCATTTTGGAATACATATCCCTTTGTAGTACACCTGGAGACTGTCGTGTCTCCAAAAGTTTCTCCTTTACCAAAATTGGAAGAGCAGTCAGTGGGGCGTTTAAACTTTTTGTATGAAATGTGGATGGCATATACGACAGCCACAGAGTGTAAATATGGATTACCAAGTCCTTCCAGTATAACCTGCCAGCTCCTAGAATAGGATCCCTTTAATTCCTTCTACCTTTTAACCCAAGTAAACATAAAACTGTATTTCCAAAATGTGTTGATGCGGAGTCATACATCAGCCTGAGAAGGCCGGACAATAGCGGTTGTAATCCTCTGCGCCTGTCTGGAGAGGAGCCGCTGGAGGAATGTCTCTGGACAGCGGCTGATGGATGGAGTGGCAGATCTGTCCATGTGCCGGTAAACAGTGGATAGTCTCAGTCTGTAGTTTCCAAGGCAGCCGCCGCCGCTGGGAGGATTATATGAGAAAACATAAGAATTTACTGAACATTTTCCAAAAAACAGGTAGAAAAAATAAAAAGTTACTCCAACCTGCACTCTTGACTCTCCGGGCCGTAAACACAGGTGGCGGCACACGTCTACCTGCTGAATGTGAGTGTCCCCGACTGTCTGTTGTCTTGCCCACTGTAATCTCCCATAGGCACAAAACTTGATCTAGTCCTGAAGCTGCTGTAAGGAGCTACTCTAAAGGGTTAAAATGTTGCCATTCGAAAGGACTGTGACTTATTC
Source organism: Eleutherodactylus coqui (assembly GCF_035609145.1). NCBI lineage: Eukaryota > Metazoa > Chordata > Amphibia > Anura > Eleutherodactylidae > Eleutherodactylus > Eleutherodactylus coqui. The sequence continues at coordinate 309,467,925 of NC_089839.1, forward strand.
CAGAATTACCGCATGCGCCAAATCTTGGCGCACCAAACTAAGCATGCTGCTGAGCAACTTTCTAGAGACTGAAGCCTTTGCTATAAAGGGGACCTTATGGTGCTGCATCACAGTGGAGAGCTGGAGCTGCTGCCTGTGAGGGCGAACACAGAGGTGCAACACTGTAGCGGAGTACAGACTGTGAGATCAAGAGCTGCCTGGATCATACAGCATGTGCTACATAGAGGGATTGATGTCTGCTGCTGTGGAAGCCATAACAGGGAGCAGTAACCACTGGAGACTGGCTAAAACAAGCATGTGGATAGCGACCAGGATTTCCGTAAACCGTGTAAGAAGAGGACTTCTGACCCTGGACTAGTTTGGACGAGACAAAGTGAGTATATCCCAGACAGCGTTCTGTAAGTCAGGCCGGCCTCAATCAGACTGTAAGTGTGCGCGCTATTAGGGATCACTTAACTAACAGCCTGTTCTGTAGGACTGAGACTTGTTGTTTTGGCTCACAATTATGAACTGAATTACAGGGAAGCAAACCTAGATAACGGGCGGGTGCTATATGTCGGGTGGAAGGTTAGTTGATGACGCGATGATGAGAGATGGAGTTGAAAACAGCACATTTTTTATCAGAGGCAACTTTACTGAGCAAGATGGTATTCACATTGTTACGTTCCGTAGGAGGGTTCGAATACTTTAAATGTTGCATGATTACTCTATATTAACTCTCTTAAAGAGACAGTACTGGGTTTCTCATAATGCGTTATGTGACTTCCCATAACCTGGTGTAACGCACCGGGACATACATTACCTTCATATCTCCGGCTGATGGCAGCGGCACGGCACCCGACAATTTATAAGAATTTGCAGCATAACCATTATATGTGTGTACTAGTCCGTAGGCTCTGACCTCTTATGCTCCGTAGGAGCTGCGTCCTTATACACAGAATGCTGCCATATCATAGACATATCCTTACAGAGGTCATCATAGCAGCTCAATCCCCAGGTCACATCAGTCCTCAACTACCTTCTCCTAACCTGGCTGTCCCCTTACATTCTCTTATATGGAATAGCAAACAGGTTACCACAAAGAAATAATGACTGCCCCGCGAGTACGTGCATTAACTTATGGCGCCAAACAACAGTTACGCTAGCGATACTACTTTTCCCATAAAGTCCTTGAACACCTACCCTGGCGAGGGGTTTATGCAGTTTGGCAGAACAAATGCACTTATGCAGACACTGCTCCGAGTCCATGGTACTATCAGCCATTTCTGCCCCTGGGTTATTGGGGCTTGCTGGTGGTCTCTCTGGGTCCAGGAGCCTTGTTGCTCAGGCCCTCTCCTGGCATGTAGAGAAACTGTTGGCAGCATTGACCTGCAGCAGGCCTCCGCCACTTTAAGAGCTCTTGCTGGATGCTCTGTGTGTGTGCTGCTGCTCTCTCCTGTCTGGGTTGCTGCTCTGCTCAGGAACTGTAATGCAGCCCCTTCCCTTATATATAAGGAGCCTGAGAATGTTCAGAGCATGGCTGGGTGGCCACAGCCATGTTCTCTATTGCCTCTACAGCGTCTGAGGAGCCGAGGAGATGGTGCGGTAGATAAAGACTTTGACAGGGGGATCTACCATTTCCTCCCCTGGGGGTAGCTCGGGACCCATCCAAGTTACTACAGGGGGAGGTCACAGGGAAAGGCAACTGAAGATTACCTTAAGTCTCTTTTGTCACTCGTGACGCCACTGTTCCTTCCTCTGCGGTAATACTGGATGATGTAATAAAAGAGTCCACACACAGGGCAACTTTTCATGGACAACCCGGGAACGGTCAGTAATGTCCGTTTACTTTAACTTCAGAATTCCAACAAACACCAGGGTACTGACACAGATTACTCTTCTAGAAGGTGGTCTGACAGGGAGGACTTCTCGGGGTGATCCGGACAATCCACTGTCTCAGTTATCTGTGTGATCCCGCTCCCAGCAATTTCTCCAACTCTCTATTGGTCAACACTAACGCTTCAGATGCTTATCCCATTCTCTCTCAGTGCTTTAGTAATAACACCCGCATATCCAGGGTAGAGTAGGCCCAGGCCAAGCTGAAGGGTATCTCTCAGCTTCTTCCATTCTTTTCCCACCCACAGACCAACCAGTGTCTGTGGAGTTCACTCACTTGCAGACTTGCATAGACCCTCTTGCATCCCACTTGCAAACACATATATATCACATAGTCACATGACATACAACAAGATACATTTCTCCAAAATAACCCAAGTGCTGCAAAGGTGCAATACACATCTCAAATGCGTTCTACAAAGAAGACACTGACAATATTGGAAGGAGACAAACACATAACATTATGGAGGGCCCTGCTAACTCTGGGAGGTGGAGACGAAGATCCTTTCAGTCCACAGCCACAAAATCACAGTGCATAAAATCATGTGACCTAGCTCTGAAGGTCCTTGAACATACTCAAGTCCACCCATGTATAGACAGGCACAGGAACGGTGTTTAACCCCCTTACACCTACACAGCGATATTGTATGTTGGTTTATACACTGTATCCCAAGGGGACTGAGGTACTAATAGCAGAGCATCAATCCCTTAAAGAATGGATTACGCCTATACCGATGGCGCCCCCTGTCTCTGGATGGCAGACAACAGAACAGTTGGAGCTGTTGGTGCTTGTTGCATAATCTGGTGAACCTCTCTACTGGTGGTCTGTGGGGGGGTCCTGAGCCCAGTCACCTTGTGTGCCCCCATCCACTGGTCCCAACACCTCCTAACATTGTTGTCAGATGCTCCTCTCTACTGGTGGTCTGTAGGGGGCGTCCTGAGCCCCATCACCTTGTGTGCCCCCATTCACTGGTCCCACCACCCCCTAATAGTCTGGTCAGATGCTCCTCTCTATTGGTGGTCTGTAGGGGGCCTGAGCCCAGTCTTCTTGTGTGCCCTCATCCACTGGTCCCAACACCTCCTAACATTCTGGTCAGATGCTCCTCTCTACTGGTGGACTGTAGGGGGCGTCCTGAGCCCGGTCACCTTGTGTGCCCTCATCCACTGGTCACAACACTGCCTAACAGTCTGGTCAGATGCTCCTCTCTACTGGTGGTCTGTAGGGGGCGTCCTGAGCCCCATCACCTTGTGTGCCCCCATTCACTGGTCCCAACACCCCCTAATAGTCTGGTCAGATGCTCCTCTCTATTGGTGGACTGTAGGGGGCGTCCTGAGCCCGGTCACCTTGTGTGCCCTCATCCACTGGTCACAACACTGCCTAACAGTCTGGTCAGACGCTCCTCTCTACTGGTGGTTGGTTGGGGGCGTCTTGAGGCCGGTCCCCTTGTGTGCCCTCACACATCCACTGGTCCCAACACCTCCTAACAGTCTGGTCAGATGCTCCTCTCTACTGGTGGTCTGTAGGGGGTCCTGAGCCCAGTGACCTTGTGTGCCCTCATCCACTGGTCCCAACACCTCCTAACAGTCTGGTCAGATCCTCCTCTCTACTGGTGGTCTGTAGGGGGTCCTGAGCCCGGTCACCTTGTGTGCCCTCATCCACTGGTCACAACACTGCCTAACAGTCTGGTCAGACGCTCCTCTCTACTGGTGGTTTGTTGGGGGCGTCCTGAGGCCGGTCCCCTTGTGTGCCCTCACACATCCACTGGTCCCAACACCTCCTAACAGTCTGGTCAGATGCTCCTCTCTACTGGTGGTCTTTAGGGGGTCCTGAGCCCGGTCACCTTGTGTCCCCATCCACTGGTCCCAACACCTCCTAACAGTCTGGTCAGAATGGCCCGGTGGAGTACAATTTGTTGATACGATGATCCAGCTTCTCACATCCCAATAATGCGCCCCACTCAGACTCTGGTAACGGGGTGAAATCTCTTCTCTGCGTCGTAGAGGCGTCTAGTGGTCAACAAGGTCTACACAAGTGGAAGAAGAGGTCACTACACACAGGGAGCCTCCGAGAGCCTCTTATAGGCCGGGGGGGGGGGGGGGGGGGAACCACTTTTAGGACCTCTGGTGACAAGACTGTTCATCTAATCACCACAACTAATCATTTACAGATCTGCCTGAGATAGAACTGCAGGACGGGGTCTGCAGCAAAATGACAACTTCTTCTGGGGGCCGGATGGTTTTTGACAAACAGTAAAGTAAACTTGGGATTAGTTAGCTGTAGTCAGCGCTTGGAAGTCTACAGTGTCAATTTAATTACGTGCTTATTATTATTTAATACTGCCCAATTCTGTTTCTTTATTTGTAAATAAATACCCTATGTTTTTGTAACTCCTTCTGCTGCATCGTATCCTGGAGAAGCATTGTGATATCACCCTCCACAGCACCGCCATGGTCGTGGCTAGGCGGAATCAGCAAAGGAAAAGTATCTGATCTAGATAAAGGGGGGTTGTCTTCCAGGTTCATGTAGAATCCAAGAGAAACGAGAACATCATGTCCCATCGGAAGCCGTAAGGGGGTACTAGGGGAGAGTATGGAGGTGCCAAGTATCAGCCCGCGCCGCCTGCTGGATGGTAATACGGGACCGTGGGGACTTGTGCCACGTGACACCTACAAACAAGACACCATCTTTACATCCTACATGTGGCACGTCTCCTACAGAACCGCCGTTGTTCCTGGCTGCGCCCCTCTCACACCTCAGTTTATTTTCTCTATCAGGTATTTAATTCCAGCGCCCTGAAAACAGATGTAAAACGGCTTTAAAGGGGCTCCCCGGCCAGATATAAAGGGGCCTCTGAGCTCATTAAAATGTCACCCCCTTCCCGTACAGAGAACTATTATACAACCTGTTATGTTCTTGTCAGTATTCCCACCATGCGAGGACTTATCCCCCTCCCCGTAGAATGCCAGATGCAGATATTTATATGACAGGACTGTTCATCCCTAGACAGGAATGGAATGCCAGAACTGCAGTAAACACTGACACACAGGTAGAGCAAGAAGAAAGAGGAGGATCGGGAGAGAATGCAATTCTGTATCGATAATGGTAATCGCCAGCGGGAAATCAGCAACATTGTACATCCAGCCGGGCGGACTCGATATCAAGAAACCCATCAACCTGCATCTGAAGAAATCCGGAGCCTAAATTGACTCGCAGCGCAGATTTTAACCCCTTAGTGACCAGCCTATATTTTGTATCTTAGGCTAGTCTCACACAGGCGTTTGACAGCGTTTTTATCGCACCCTATCATTGCAATGGGTGTGTGTGGGGGGGGGGGGTGTGCGCAAAATAAACAGACCCTGTGTGCGCAAAAACGTACAGTACTATATGCAGGCACGCGTATATCAACCTTGTTCATAGAGCACATACATTGCCTTTACACTTACGCTCATTTGAAGGAGCCGTTAGACCTGCAGATTTTGGTTCGCAATTCTGCAGCTGTGGATTTGGCGGCGTCCTGCGCAGTAATTCCGTACCGTGCGATCGGTCCCTTCGGTCCCATGATTTCAGCGTCCAATTCTTGGATTATTTTCAACACAGGCGGGTCACTATAATCCACGGCAGAAATCCAAAGCCGAGCCGGGGAAGTCTGCCACAGATTTGCATGCGGATCCGCAGCTGGATTTATCTGCAGTCAATGGAGCCAACTCCGCAAGCCGCCGCGCCGATTCCCAAACTGCATCCAGAATTGGTTTGTCAATAATGCCCATGATGATGAATTCAAAATCTGCGCCATATGAACCGCGACGTGGACTTCCATAGCATCAGGGCGCGAACAGATCTTATATAGCGCCAACATATTCCGGAACGTAGACGTGTTTTAGTCCCGTCCTGCAACCATAAAAATCCCAGCGGCATAGCGGGACGGAACAAAACCATTTCCACTGTTGGGATGCTCGCGCTTTAATACTACATAGATGGGCAGGAACTGTCTTCACGATTTTTTTTTCCCCCAAACTAGCGTGCAAACAATACCCCCCATAGCGGCGCGCGTATTAGCGCATGTGCCCAGGTGTTTCTGCCCTCAATGGAATCCTAATATGGTGCAGATTTGTATCCCAGTGTGGAATCAGCATTGGAATCCGCTGTGTGAGCGCAACATAAAGGTACGTTCATACAGGGCGGATATGCTGCGGATATTACAAGTGTAACATCCACATAGGAAATCCACAGTATTCAGACGATGTTCACACGGCAGAATCGCCACGGAAGTATCAAAATCCGCGGCTTCCTGCCATGATTTTCTGTGTTGGAGTTCCACATGTGTATGTTGTCCATTAACAGGGCAGATTCTGTGTGCGGAGTCCGTGGCGCTCCTGCCGTGTGAACAGACCTTAGTGCTGTGGATTTCCTATGCGGATGTTCCACTTGCAATATTCGCAGAAAATCCGCCGTGTGAATACGGCCTTGTGCTGCGGATTTTTCCTCTTCAAATGATGAAGTGGATGAAATCTGTGTCCCCCTCCCCGCCACAGCCGTGCCACGTGCCGATCTTCACCACAATCTGTATGGGATTCTCTGCTGTGGATTAGCGCCGCCGTACGCTCACATGGAGCGGAACTGGGGTGGATTTCTACAAATCTACACCAGAATCCACACAAAATCCGCAGTAAATGGCGCAGGTATGTGTGCAGAATTGCACTAAAATGCACAGCGTAAAATAGTGTATTTTGGTGTGGCTGCGCGCCAACATCCCCTACACGTGACCCTTATGGTTATCAGTCCGTCGGGGTATGCGGAAAGCTGAGCTGCTACTGGGAACACAAAGATTGAGGCATCTCCTAATTTTTGGGTGACTCTGATCAAGAACTGCCTCTACTTCGCTATGGGAGCATGTAAGGGCTCCGTGCCACGGGTGTATGAGCGCACGCAAAATTTGCGCTTGCAGTAAGCAGAGAATAGAACTATTGATTTTGCAGCAAGCGTCCCCATGGAAGTCTATGGGATCTGCGCAAATGTGCTGGAAAAAGAACACATCTGGACCTCACTAGGCTAAATGGCCATTTACATCAGGCGTGATTGTCTGTATGCGGAAATGGACATGCGCTGCGTGCGCAAACGGTACATTACAATGCACCGATATGAGCGCAGACCAACCTCATTCATGGCACAGATGTGTTGCACTGAAGCGTGCGCTCATGTGACGGAGCTTTAATGCGGGTTTCATGCATTGTGATTTTTCTTTTTTTTTTTGGATCATGATGAGGTTTTCACGTGTTTTTCACGTGCAGCGATGTGATGTGTTTTACTGCACAATGCATTGCCCTCACCATGAACTGTAAGGGTACATTCACGTGGGCGAGCCCGAGCGGGCCGCCGCTCTCAGGCATGACTCGCATCGCACAGGCAGCATCTCGCCCCTGTAAATACACGCATGGAAAAGAATGGGTTCTATTTGTGTGCTTCTCGCAATGCACAAAACGCAGGGATTGTCTCGCCGTGTGAACGCACCGCGAGGCTCAGAAGTGCGCAGTTCTGTGGCTTTAGATACATTTCTTTCTTCTACCAGTTTATTTCCCCTCTACATCCTTCGCTATTACGGTATCGGTCATTCGCCGGGCGCCGCGTGACGGTTTCCGTAGTTTTTTGCAATGTAGCGATTGTTTTACCCTGAGTTCTTCCTTCTCCTCCTGCTTTTTGTCTCCGCACTGAATTGCTTATTAAATATCTCCCTTTAGGAGGGAAGGTCCCCGCCGAGCGGCGATCAGCGCTGACGAGGGTCTAGGGGCCGCTTTAATGAGTGCAGCCGTCAGTGGAGGAAGCAGCGATACGATTTATTGCGCGTCCGTAACGCCTCTGTTTGCACAGAATTAATCACTTACACAACTTCCCTGCGGCGGGCGAGATTTATACCCGGAGCCGCACAATGGCCATGCCCCCTCCGAGAGGGAAGTAAATATGCACAAGGAGGGCGTTTGGCTCCTTTTGGGGTCTCTGCGCCAGCACATCCACATCCAACCAGCCGGGACCCCATCCCGGGGAGAGGACTACGGATACATGTAGGGTCGCCACCCGTCCGGTTAGCCACGGGCCCAGACGGTAATTTGCTCTTGAGGCCGGTGCCGGGATTTGTATTTCAGCAGCCGTTTAACAGACGGTCAAAAATAAGTCCTTGCTGTGAATACTGCGGTCAGACAGCGACCCGACCAACCAGAGCTTTACCCCACCCCAGCTCACCGCTGCCGCCGTCCGCATGCCGCCATTATGGCGCCAGTTTCTCAGTCTTTTGAAAAAATATCCTTTTTTGTTTTTTCCGTATTGCAGGGCGGCGCGAGGGCTTGTTCATTTACAAGGCAAGCTGTAGTTCCTATTGGTACCATATTGGAGAACAGTCAACTTTTTATGACTTTTTACTTCATTTTGGAAGACGGAGTGAGAAACAAACCCTCAGCGCCGGCATTGGGTATTTTTTCTAAATAATGTGATAATTTAATAGATTTGTAACCGGTGGTTCGGAGGGGTGGCAGAAAACAGTTCCAGGCGACGTACCGGTACAGGATTATGTGCCAAAACCAAAGGGTTGCTCTAATTCTGGATGTACAGATTATACGTTACTCAGCGGTGCCCCAAGTCTTTATGCTGTCCGAGGCGAAGTGTGAAATGCCCCCCTCCTTCCCCTGCAAAAACCCCCAACTTAGGTGATTCGTTTTAGGGGCATTGAAAGCGCCAATACATAAGATACCCAACATATATTTGTACTATTAAGACTTGGTCTAAAGTGACAGAGTTATAATGACCAAGTAGTGACCTCAATATTAAGTGTCCCCCTTAGTGGCCCCAGTTGTAATAGTGCGCCCTAAATGATAATGATAGTGACCCCGTTAACAATCCCAGTAGTAATAGTAAACTCGTTAGTGACTTGAGTAGTAATAGTGACCTTGTGAATGGCCCCAGTAGTAATAGTCTCCCCCATAGGAGCCCCTGTAGTAATAGTGACAACAGTTAGTGGCCCCAGTCTTAACAGTGCCATATTATTAAAAGTGACCCCCATAGTGGTCCTAGTAGTAATAACGTCTCCCATAGTTGCCCCAGTGGTAATAGTGATACTGTTAGAGATCTCAGTAGTAATTGTTACCCTGTTAATAGTCCTTGTAGTAATAGTGAAACCGTTAGTGGCCCCAGTAGTAATAGCAACCCCATTAGTGCCCCCAGTAGTAATAGTGACCCTATTAGTGGCTACAGTAGTAATAGTGACCCCATTAGTGGCCCCAATAGTAATAGTGACCCCATTAGTGGCCTCAATAGTAATAGTGACCCTATTAGTGGCCCCAGTAGTAATAGCAACCCCATTAGTGCCCCCAGTAGTAATAGTGACCCCATTAGTGCCCCCAGTAGTAATAGTGACCCCATTAGTGGCCCCAGTAGTAATAGCAACCCCATTAGTGCCCCCAGTAGTAATAGTGACCCCATTAGTGCCCCCAGTAGTAATAGTGACCCTATTAGTGGCTACAGTAGTAATAGTGACCCCATTAGTGGCCCCAATAGTAATAGTGACCCCATTAGTGGCCCCAGTAGTAATAGTGATCTTGTTAGTGGTCCTAGTGGTAACATCAGCCCCATTAGTGGCCCTAGCAACCCTGGTGTCATCCCTATGAGGTCCTGCAGACTGCTGCCGCACGGTAGGGGCGTCCCTGAACTTACTAGAAGAAGGAGTCAAAAAATGGACATCCCCTTTAAATTTATGGTTACCCTTATAAAGCTAAAAAATAGTAAGTAATTCCCCGTCGGTGTTATATAAGCATCCAGCACACAACAAGCCTTATCTGTCAGAGATCATACGGGGACTCGTGAGTCCCTGAGACCTCCTGACTGGTTCCAGGCATTATTCCTCGCACCGCATGTGAAGTGTTCGGCTTCCAGGGATAAAATCTAAAATATGTTTCTTGGTAAGAAACAAATCCATCTTTATTCCGGACGCTTGTTTACATATTTGTGGCTTCTGATCGTAAATCGCCGTATCACTGAGGGGAATTTCTGACGTTCCCAAAACTCCTGGAATTTTGCTCATTTCTTGGTGTTTTCATATAGAAATGTCTTCCAATTGTTCCAAACATGAATCTGATCTTGTAGAGATGAGCGCGAACTCAGGAGGCGGAAACACGAGAGGAAGGGCATGATCTTAAGAATTACGTAGAAGAAATGAACGAGAAATTCAAGAAATTCACGTATCGCAGGTCACGGGCGGAAAGAGGAGAATGAAAAAACGAAAATGACATAAAGATCCGCTGTTATAATCCACAGCATAAATTGGCGCGCTGCAGACGTAGAACCCGCAGCGTATTTCAAATGTGCGGCAAATTTTTTGCGGACATTTTCAGCTCCATGCGGATGAGGTTTATTAAATTGCGCAGCGATTCAGTCCTGTGAACTTACCCCAGATATCCGCTGTGTGAATGCCGCAGCATTTCCGTCCGGCGTGAAGGCGCGCTAAGGTTGTATCACGGGGTGGAATTCACAGAATTTTCCACGTGAATTCCGCTTTTTAAAAGCCTCTAAATCAGCTTCTTTCTGACGTGGTTTTTGGCGCGGATCTGCATGCAGACCTAGCCCTGCCAATAGCCAGAACCGCAGCGCAGAAGAGACGATGTGGATTTGATGGCCGCGTGAAGGAAATATCCTCGTGGCATAGATACAGCACAGATTCCCACTGAATGTAGTCGGTTGTGGATTCGCCATGGAATTTGGCGCAGAATCGGCACAGAATCCGTCGCAAATTTTGTAGCAAAAATTCGCCGTCTGAGTATACCCCGAGGCCGGCTTCACACAGGCAAGAAAAACGCACGAGATTTATGCATTACGAGACGTACAAATCCCGCACAAATGTGAACCCCATTCTTCTGAGGGGTCACACACATGACCGATGTTTACCTGCATGGCGCTACGCTGCGATGTGATGCGGGGAAGAAATCGCAGCATGTTCTATCTGGCTGCGTGATCTTGCAGCGCCGGCCCCATTGAAAGCAATAGGAGAAACTCCATCATCCTGGAAGTGATGCGAGGCTGTTTTCTGATGACATTACTGGTGTTGCGGCAGAATTCTGGTGTAAGTTGTGTCTTTTTTTGGTGTAAATCACTTTTGACAAATCTACTATTGATTTGCGCCAAAACCAACAGATGTCCCGCCTCTCACTCTACTTATCAAACGTTTCTAGAAAAGGGGGCGGGGTTAGAGTGGAGGGAAGTTTTGAGAGACATTCATGACATGCAACTTTTGTTGCAGTCTCCCATCCAGTAACTGGCCGGGGTACGGAGCGAGGCCTCATGTCTAGACAGTCAATGACGCAACAAGTTTATCAGTAATGTGCGACATTCGATAAATCTGTTGCATCTTTAAAATGAAGGAAGAAAGAAAAGCTGCCAACAAACTGCTGTCAAAAACTTTCCCTGATAATACATTTCCCCCATTATGTTCTGGGAAATGCAGAATGACGAATTAGACCTGATTATCTCACTGATCTCTATGGGATTTCTACATTGTGTGCAACAGCACCTCTAGTGGTCACTGGTGGTTATTACAAACCACAAATGTCACTGGGCACAATGATATCATTTGAAAAATGACTGCCATCCATTATAAATATATACATAATAGCATGCCTCCTAACCGTCCCGGACTGTGTCACGTAATCCCGGGTGGCAGGAGGCATGTTCTACCTCCTCCCCAACATCATATAACTCACTGATAATTCCCGTCTGGCGCAGAGGCCGCCCCTATTGTAATCAGTGCGACTCTTGATCTTTACCCGATGTCTATGTTCCTGCATGTAGAGGTCAGAGGGCGCAATGATTATGGCAGCAGTGCCACTGCCAGCAGACCGGGACTACCAGTGAGCTAAATGCTTGTTGGGTGGATGGAGGTCCATTATAAGGGTTGCTATTACTACTGGGGCCACTATGGGGGTAATCTTTACCACAGGAGCCACTATGGGGGTCACTATTACTACTGGGGCCACTATGGGGGTAATCTTTACTACAGGAGCCACTGTGGGGGTCACTATTACTACTGGGGCCACTATGAAAGGCACTATTACTACTGGGGCCACTATGAGGGTAATCTTTACTACATGAGCCACTATGGGGGTCACTATTATTACTAGGACCACTATGAAAGGCACTATTACAACTGTGGCCACTATGGGGGTAACATTTACTACTAGGGCCACTATGGGGGTCACTATTACTACTGAGCCCACAATGGAGATCAAAATTACTACTTGGGCCACTATGGGAGTCACTATTACTATTGCGGCCACTATGGGAGTCACTATTACTATTGGGGACACTATTGGGGTCGCTATTACTACTGGGGATACTATGGGGGTCACTATTACTACTGAGCCCACTATGAAGATCAATATTATTACTTGGGCCACAATAGGAGGCACTATTACTATTGGGGCCAATATGGGGGGTCACTATTACTTCTGGGGCCACTGTGGGTGCACTATTATTACTAGGGCCACTATTACTACTGATACCACTATGGGGGCACAGTACTTGTAGGGTCCCTATGGGGGTCACTATTACTACTGGGGCTACTACTGGGGGCACTGTTACTATTGGGTCACTATGGGGATCACTATGACTACTGGGGCTACTACTGGGGGCACTGTTACTATTGGGTCACTATGGAGATCACTATTACTACTGAGGTCACTTTTACTACTGGGCCCATTGAGCGGGCCGCTGAAGGTCACCATTATGCAATACAGAGGATGTGGCTCTGTGTAAGTGGGTTGTGACAGGCCATAAAAATCTGCCTTAATAGCCCTCTTTTTGTTGTTCAAAAGTTGGTTGGTATGAGATAGCATAGTAGTATGGCTGGCTTTGTAATGGAAGATTTACATAAGGGGCTGTCCATGGCTACTGCAGGCTCGCTGGTGGCTGACGAGTCCAATTCAGGATAGGCGTAATGAATGCATAATTGCAGGTTCCCATTAAAGCGGTTGTTCAACAAATAGAGATACTGAAAAGGTCTGTTCTGCAGGACAAAACTGAAGCTCCTGAGCTACTTTGGGCTCCGCACTACCTACCAGGTGTCAGTCATAATACTTGTGTCGTCTTATGTCGCAGGGGGCGCCCTTAGGCACCTGGTGTGACTAGTACCTCTGCACCCCCTATAGCTACACCCCTGCTCAGTACTCCTCTCTCCGGTGCCATGTTCCCACCAGTCACTTTTTACCTCTTCTATGTACTGACACCCATCTGTTGCCCTACAGTGGAGATTCCCAGTTAGCCTGACCACTAGTAGTGCAGTCCGATGATGTCACCAATTGGTGACAAATGTAATTGCCCATTGCCTTCCAGTCCATGCCTGGACCTCCTGCCTTACACTGTCTTGATCTTTGTGGTTGCACTTCTTGTATCGACATTGGCTCCATACTTTGAGCGCAGCCTCCTCATCCCTGGTGCTGCCGCCATCTCTACAGCAAACGGACGCCAGTCAGTGACTAATCTTGGAGCTGTAAACTTACATCCATCTGGAAGTCCCATTAGGGGGTTAAGGGGTAACTTTGCAGGAGAGGTCTTTGGCGACTAGACTGTCCACTGTCCAAACATGAAACTTCTGTGGAAAGATGCAGTTGGCAACAACATCGCTGACAAGTTTAAGAGAGAAGAAAGGGACAGTTTATTAGATTCTGCGCCCCGTTAGTTAGCGGGTACCAGCGGGGGCATACATGGCGCAGGTGTATGTATGCTGCTATGCACAACTAAACAAACGGGAATTCTGCGTCGCTCCATGGGGGGGGGGGGGGGGGCGAGTACATTTAACGTTACATATAATTAACTGGAATCTCACACTTATAACATACGTCTCTATAGAACGGTCTATGTATTCTGCGCACGCGGGGACAATGCACGTAGGTGCCGGATCATCTTTACATTCCTCTCCGTCTCTTGCCGCCATGTCCATCATATATAAGGGGATTGCTTCAGTGAGACAAGACACTTCGCACTTGTACTTGTATCCATCATCACTAACCGCTGTCCTGGTGGTACTTCATGCTCATCATTGTACCCCATATTACCGAAGGTCCGCGGCACGTCCACCCCGCGGCCCAATATACCATAGGTGCCAGAGTGCGTCACTGACTTCAGGAGCTCCGTGGCACTGCGGTGCACCTCGTAGGGGCCAATATCATCTCAAGTTACTGTTCTGTCATCTGAATCTAACATCTTGTATAAGCTCATGTCATCCATGATGTGTCCTGCCCCCCCGTCACACCGTCTTACACTTCATGTAATATCAACAGACATCCTATAACTCCCATCGGGTGACATCCTATAACTCCCATCGGGTGACATCCTATGACTCCCATCGGGTGACATCCTATAACTCCCATCAGGTGAACATCCTATGACTTCCAGTATCTTACTAAACACGTAACATCCCACTGCGTCATCCAAGTTCTTGCATCCCCGTATCACAGTCTTGGGGAGATCCTCCCTAAGCCCGAGCTCATCCGCCATCGTCACTATCCCCAGTGTGCGCACACTAAAACCTTGGATCAGTCTAACATTTCTTGCAGCTTTCGTTGATTCCAAGTCCACAGTGCCATCATCTTCTTCGGGAACCACGCCCCCTGCAGGAAAGGAGGATCCTTCTGCTTCCATGCAGTGAATAATCTTTGGGCCCCTGGATCACCCGGTCCTCTTGCTGACATCTCTGCTGGGTCTCTGGTAACGGCCTCCGCCACGTTCCTCACAGCCCTGCATGCAGCTCTCACATTGCTGCTGCCCACACTGGGCTGGCATCTCTCTCTGCCTGTATGGACCGAGATGGCCACCATGATATCAGCTGAGGGTGAGTTTTTAGTCCTCATGCACAGCCCAAGCACACAGAGCTAGTCTTAGTCACAGTCATGGGATCTCTGCATCTGATGATCCTTCTACCCATGTATAGGCAAGCATATCAAAAAGGGATTTAACCCCGTACATTCCCCCCTTATATAAAGGCTCCACCGTCTTGGTAAGGTTAGTAACACTGATATCATTTGTTATGTTACTTCAGTTCTCTGATATTTTCAGACATTCGGTAAAGTTGCTTGCAGACGGTTTTGTTGCAGTTCTTGCTCTGTGGTGCAGATCTTTGATGGGCACTCCGGTCCGTTTTCAAAGAGACAACAGAATTTTGATTAAAGGTCCATTTAGACACAATGATTATCGCTCAAAATTCACTCAAAAGCCATCTTTTGAGCGATAATCATTGTTAGAGATGAGCGAACGTACTCGGATAAGCACTACTCGTCCGAGTAATGTGCCTTATCCGAGTACCGCTGTACTCGTGCTGAAAGATTCGGGACGCGCTGCGGAGCGGGGAGCTGCAGGGGAGAGCGGGGAGGAACGGAGGGGAGATCGTTCTCTCCTTCTCTCCCGCCCGCTCTGCCCCGCTCCCCGCTGCGACTCACCTGTCAGCAGCGGAGCGCCCCGAATCTTTCAGCACGAGTACAGCGGTACTCGGATAAGGCACATTACTCGGACGAGTAGTGCTTATCCGAGTACGTTCGCTCATCTCTAGTCATTGTGTGCATTTACACAGCAAGATGATGGATCAAAATTCACTCAAACGGTAGTTTGAGTGACAGTTTTGAGTGTTCACTTTGCATAAGCTCTTAGGTATCGAATTAGCTACCTAAGAGCTTATTAGTGTGTAAATGAAGGCTCCCACTGTATACGGAAGACAGCTGAAGCACTGTGTTCTATATACAGCTGCTGTGTTCTCAGAGCGCTGGTATACAGCTGAGCGCTCTGAGCGGGGTATACAGAAGACAGCTGGAGTGCTGTCTTCTGTATACAGCTCCTTTCTTCTCTGAGCTTTCAGCTGGTATCCCACTAGGAAGTCCCAGCGGGATACCAGCTGAAAGAATGTTATCAGTGCCGCCCACTGGGAAAATGAGCGTGCGGCAAGATGAGGCTCATCGCTAATTTCTGGCTACAGCGATAATCGTTGTGTGTAAATGGGCCGTTAGTCTTTGAACTTTTTATAGATTCTTCGCAGCGGGAACAAGATGACAACTGCTAGTGATGAAAGTGATCAAGTGATGAAATTAGCAGCAATCAAGCTGTTGGAAGCCTCGACTATTCTTTACAGCCAACTGAAGTCAGGCTGCCGCTATCAGGGCATCCGATGCAATAAAGAGTCAGTAAGGGATCTTTTACTTTACAGTGATCAACAAGATCGATACTCGTCTACCGGGCGTTTAGGGTGCTATCACATGAGCGCTAACGGTTAGAGATGTTACACACCATTGCAGTTTCTTTAATAGCAATTGTTGTGAAAGAGCAAGTACTAGCTGCTGCCGCCAGCGCTCATGTAATACCAGCCTGACACAGCCTATTGTAGACTCTATTAGGGAACGAGCAGCCATTAATGCAGCCGTTCATCATCACACAACTGTCACCGGATGGCTGCATATCTCTCCATTTACATGTTCGACTGCTGAGCATTTTCATGCTTGTATAAATAAGCCGATCAGCTGATGGATAAACAAATTAGCGCATTCGTTTGACCTCATGACTGGGCATAAGAACGTTCAGGTAAATGCTCCTGTCTGATAATTGGGCTTTATTAAAAAAGCTTTAAAGGGTTTGTCCAGCTGTAAGATATTAATGGCTTATAGAATCCTAGCATGGTAGAGTTGGAAGGGTCCTCTGAGGTCATCGGGTCCAACCTCTGCTCAATGCAGACCAAGTTCCCATTCACTTCAATGCCTGTAATACCAAGTCTGGCCACTGTAGTTGGAATGGAGCTGTCGCTTCCTGCAGAAATCAGCTTGGTGCATGAGTACAGCAGCTGAGTGGACAGCTGATTAGCAGGGGTCCTTCTAATCTGTGATTGATCACCTGTCCTGTGGAAAGGCCCTAATTAGTTAACAATCAGACAACCCCTTTAATGTACCTTGACACAAGTCAAGACTGTCCTTCTGTAATGAGCACTGATCGACAAAGCATTTCCATTGGCGCTCCTTCTTTACTGTTGTTCACATACGGCAGGTAATCGGCTTTATCGGGAAGATGTGCAGCCGGCCACGAGGCATTTACATGCTTCCATAAATGAGAAGATTGGTTAATAAACAAGCGTTGATTCCATTCTTTGCTGATATTTTGGAGCTTTTGCACATTTGGCGACTATCAAAGCGAATGTTCGTTCGTCCATGTAGAGGAATCCTAAGAGTCACAATGTAATTAAATGATATTAGGGCCATGCTGAGAGTTGTAGTGCTCCATGAACAGAGTATAATGGACGTCGGCTCCTGCTGGGGGTTGTAGTGTTCAGTGTGTTCAGAATAACACAATCTGAGCAGTTTTACATCCCATTCCACAGAACGTGCAGCCTTCGATGTGTTAATGTGTTATTATTCCAGTAATGTTTTCCTAAAGAATCCGGTGGTTATTGCAGCGCGGTCGCCGGCGCGGTGACATCACGATGTTTGGTCGAGCGCAGCTGTATTGGGCTGTTATCAGTTACACAAACAGAGAATGAGGCGGATATTCCAAAGACATTCATTTCAGTTCTGAAGTATAAATAGATCTGTTTTCCCTATCTGTGATCTGAACCCCGGCCAAGAGATTCACGCAGCAACAAGTATACAGCAAAATAAGGCAGGAGTATATAGCATGTGTGCAGCAATAACCTACCTGACTCCTCCAGGCTGAAACACCCTCAGCAATTGCATTAAAGCCTATAGAGAAAGTATATTAAATGTGCAAAATATTACTGTACTTTAGTGATGTGTCACCTTGTGGCCGTTATTCACTGGCTAAACTAGACTTCGTTATGGCCTGCAAGAGCCTTCATGTTCTACTCAGTACTAATACCTATAGGCAAGAAAAAAGTATTACACTACACCCACAGATAAGAAAAAAATGGCAATTATACTACCTGTTATGTACAAGAATATAACTACTATAATACTGCTTGTGTGTAAAAGAATATAACCACTATAATACCGCCCCCTATGTACAAGAATATAACTACTATAATACTGCCCCCTATGTACAAGAATATAACTATTATAATACTGCCCCTACATACAAGAATATAACTACTATAATACTGCTCCTATGTACAAGAATATAACTGCTATAATACTGCCCCCTATGTAGAAGAATATAACTACTATAATACTGCCTCCTATGTACAAGAATATAACTACTATAATACTGCCCCCTATGTACAAGAATATAACTACTATAATACTGCTCCTATGTACAAGAATATAACTACTATAATACTGCTCCCTATGTACAAGAATATAACTACTATAATACTGACCCTATGTAAAAGAATATAACTACTATAATACTGCCCCCTATGTACAATAATATAACTACTATAATACTGCCCCCTATGTACAAGAATATAACTACTATAATACCGCCCCCTATGTACAAGAATATAACTACTATAATACTGCCCCCTATGTACAAGAATATAACTATTATAATACTGCCCCCTATGTACAAGAATATAACTACTATAATACTGCCCCCTATGCACAGGAATATAACTACTACAATACTGCTCCCTATGTACAAGAATATAACTACTATATTACTGCCCCCTATGTACAAGAATATAACTACTATAATACTGCCCCCTATGTACAAGAATATAACTACTATAATACTGCCTCCTATGTACAAGAATATAGCTACTATAATACTGCCCCCTATGTACAAGAATATAACTACTATAATACTGCCCCCTATGTACAAGAATATAACTACTATAATACTGCCCCCTATGTACAAGAATAGAACTACTATAATACTGCCTCCTATGTACAAGAATATAACTACTATAATACTGCCCCCTATGTACAAGAATAGAACTACTATAATACTGCCTCCTATGTACAAGAATATAACTACTATAATACTGCCCCCTATGTACAAGAATATAACTACTATAATACTGCCCCCTATGTACAAGAATATAACTACTATAATACTGCCCCCTATGTACAAGAATATAAGTACTATAATACTGCTCCTATGTACAAGAATATAACTACTATAATACTGCCCCCTATGTACAAGAATATAACTACTATAATACTGCCCCCTATGTACAAGAATATAAGTACTATAATACTGCTCCTATGTACAAGAATATAACTACTATAATACTGCTCCCTGTGTACAAGAATATAACTACTATAATACTGCCCCCTATGTACAAGAATATACCTACTATAATACTGCTCCCTATGTACAAGAATATACCTACTATAAGACTGCCCCCTATGTACAGAAATATAACTACTATAATACTGCCTCCTATGTACAAGAATATAACTACTATAATACTGCCCGCTATGTACAAGAATATAACTACTATAATACTGCCCCTATGTACAAGAATATAACTACTATAATACTGCTCCTATGTACAAGAATATAACTACTATAATACTGCTCCTATGTACAAGAATATAACTACTATAATACTGCTCCCTGTGTACAAGAATATAACTACTATAATACTGCCCCCTATGTACAAGAATATAACTACTATAATACTGCCCCCTATGTACAAGAATATAAGTACTATAATACTGCTCCTATGTACAAGAATATAACTACTATAATACTGCCCCCTATGTACAAGAATATAACTACTATAATACTGCCCCCTATGTACAAGAATATAAGTACTATAATACTGCTCCTATGTACAAGAATATAACTACTATAATACTGCTCCCTGTGTACAAGAATATAACTACTATAATACTGCCCCCTATGTACAAGAATATACCTACTATAATACTGCTCCCTATGTACAAGAATATAACTACTATAATACTGCCCCCTATGTACAAGAATATAACTACTATAATACTGATCCCTATGTACAAGAATATAACTACTATAACACTGCCCTCTATGTACAAGAATATAACTACTATAATACTGCTCCTATGTACAAGAATATAACTACTATAATACTGCTCCTATATACAAGAATATAACTACTATAATACTGCCCGCTATGTACAAGAATATAACTACTATAATACTGCTCCTATATACAAGAATATAACTACTATAATACTGCCCCCTATGTACAGAAATATAACTACTATAATACTGCCCCCTATGTACAAGAATAGAACTACTATAATACTGCTCCCTATGTACAAGAATATAACTACTATAACACTGCCCTCTATGTACAAGAATATAACTACTATAATACTGCTCCCTATGTACAAGAATATAACTACTATAATACTGCCTCCTATGTACAAGAATATAACTACTATAATACTGCTCCTATATACAAGAATATAACTACTATAATACTGCCCCCTATGTACAAGAATAGAACTACTATAATACTGCTCCTATATACAAGAATATAACTGCTATAATACTGCCCCCTATGTACAATAATATAACTGCTATAATACTGCTCCTATGTACAAGAATATAACTACTATAATACTGCCTCCTATGTACAAGAATATAACTACTATAAAACTGCCCCCTATGTACAAGAATATAACTACTATAATACTGCTCCTATATACAAGAATATAACTACTATAATACTGCCTCCTATGTACAAGAATATAACTACTATAATACTGCTCCTATATACAAGAATATAACTACTATAATACTGCCCCCTATGTACAAGAATATAACTACTATAATACTGCCCCCTATGTACAGGAATATAACCACTATAATACTGCCTCTATGTACAAGAATATAACTACTATAATACTGCTCCCCATGTACAAGAATATAACTACTATAATACTGCCTCTATGTACAAGAATATAACTACTATAATACTGCCTCCTATATACAAGAATATAACGACTATAATACTGCTCCTATGTACAAGAATATAACTACTATAATACTGTCCTCTATGTATAAGAATATAACTACTATAATACTGCCCCCTATGTACAAGAATATAACTACTATAATACTGCCCTTATGTACAAGAATATAACTACTATAATAATGCCTCCTGTGTACAAGAACATTTCTTGTATAATACCGCTACCCGCTTGCCTCTTGTTTGTTTATCACTCTTGTTCTGTCTCTCATCATTAGTTTCTTTGCACCAGCTGAGTGTGGCACAGCCAATGCTCCGGGATAATAGTGTAGCGCCCTCCGCAGCAGTTTCCTCTTTATCACCGCAGTAGTTATATAGAGTATAAATCTGTAAAGCTGCACACAAGTGCCACAACATGTCATAAAGCGTTATCCCAACATGAATATCTCCTTCCGATCTTTACATGAAGTGACGTCTTTGCAGATGAAGCCTTTGATCACAATGTAAACATCATGCAGGCAAAAAACATTGTGAGAACCCAACATTGATGTAACCGTCATGAAGACAAATTAGTGGACTGACCACATCCTCGAGGCTGAGAACCATCCAGTGTTGTGCATGAAGCCCCGAGACCTGTGCATTGTGCGGTCGTCTGTGTCTGCCGTCTGTTGCTTACTCTCTACTTGGATTTCCTGTTTGTATTGGAAGCCGTAAGAGACATCAATTTAGAAAACGACTAAATAAATAAGAAGTCGAGGAACAGGGGGAAGAGCGAGGAACTGGAGAGGCGAATGGAACGTGCTACAACTAGGGTCAATATCGGAAGTAAACCCCGGCTGCCCATAATACGGAAAATCCGAAATTCTATGAAGAACTTTTCCAACTACATTAAAATTAATGATATCAATTAATATAGTGGATATTTTTAGAAACCCATTTTAAAGCTCTCTCTATATCACCTCGAATCTTTATGTGAGTCACATTAGTAACATTTTCATCAAAGGCTTCCCCATGTTGGACGGGCCCTATTTGTTAGAAGGGTCCCTTCATAAGAAGCTGCTCACAAAGTTTTCTCCCTCCTGTAACCGCAGTGATCAGCTGAAATCTGTGTAAAAGCCCAGCCATAAGTTAGTGGCCCCCCACCAATGGTTCCGTATGTGGCTCCTGACCCCTTGCTGTGTGGCTCGCCATGGAAGGCCTGAGTTGTAACCCTACGCAATGGCAATTGATGTTATTACAGACATCTCCCAACCACCACACAATGCCAATTTGAATGGCATTGGAAGCGTAATATTCTATTCTCCACATGTGAGGTAGGTCTACAAGGAGGCTTTTAGAGCGACGCACGTCACCTGGTCAAACATTGCACTATAGCCCTGCTACATTGCATCTGAATGCAAGTAAATGCAGTCATCAGGTCTGGATTTCTGGCGATTGTCCGATTACTAGTCACAACAGGCTTGCATTTACTTACAATCCCGATTCCCCAAAAAGTTGGGCCGCTGTGTAAAATGTAAAGAAAAAAAAAGAATGCAATGATTAGAACTCTCACCTAACCATATGGACTGGGGGCATCAACCTGACTGACGCTCCCTTAACTAGTAACAAAAACTTACCCGGAGACTTCTTGTGTGTAAAATGTGGGGTAGGCCACAGCTTTTATTAAATATTTAACCTCTACTATTTAATTTAACTTTTTTAACTCTATAAACCCTTCCCATGCTACAACCCGCTTAATTTAAACTGCTTTTAGCTTTAACTATTCCATAGGACGTTTGTAAGCCCGCTTTCCTTGGGCTTGTAAACCCTCCTCTTCTCCAGCATGGAAAGTTCAAGGCCAACCACAGCTGTGACAACTTCCGAACATACAAAGTCCTATAAAGTCTTTCCTCACCCATCTCACGGGCGGGTGGGTGGGCGTCTTGCTCGGCTCCCTCTTCCTCCACGCTTCTTCTCCTTCTGTTCTTCTTCCTGTCTTCTCTTTCCTCTTCCTTACTTAGCTCCTCCCCCCCATCTAGCTCGCTGATCCCTTAAGCCCCGCCCCCAGTCCCATGCAGCATCGTTATACACTGTGCTGCATAAGATTATCCACAACAGAAAATGGAACACATCAGAAGTGCACTAATGCCACCCCGTACCATCAGAGATACAGGACTGTGTGCCGATAACAAGCGGGATGGTTCCTCTCCTCCTGAGTCAGCAGAACACGGCAACCGTGGGTTCAAGAATTAATTTCACACTGATTCATCTGACCACAGAACAGTTTGACATTTTGTCTCAGTCCAGTTTAAATGACCTTTGGCCCAAAGAAGACGCCGGCGTTTCTGGATTGTGTTGATATGTGGCTTCGTCTTTGCATCATACAACTTTAAAGAGGTTGTCTCGCGGCAAGCATCAAAACTTTACATTAGCCCATTCCCCCTGTCACCCCCCTGGCATAAAATAGCAAATTAAAGCGGTTTTTAAACCGCTTGCTACTCACCGATCCGACGAAATAAGGAGTTTAAAAAATCTTCTCCCTAAGATGGCCGCCGGTCCTTTCCCAGGGATGCACTGCGGTTTTCTCCCATGGTGCACCGCGGGTCTTCTCTCATGGTGCACCATGGGCTCTGTGCGTTCCATTGCCGATTCCAGTCTCCTGATTGGCTGGAATCGGCACACGTGACGGGGCGGAGCTACGATGACGACGCGGTGACCAGCTCTCCGGCACGAGCGGCCCCATTCACCAGGCAGAAGACCGCACAGCGAAAGCGCGTCTACAAAAGCAAGAAGCCAGCGAAATTAGACGGAGCCATGGAGACGTGGACGCCAGCAACGGAGGAGGTAAGTGAATAACTTCTGTATGGCTCATATTTAATGCACGATGTATATTACAAAGTGCATTAATATGGCCATACAGAAGTGTATGACCCCACTTGCTGCCGCTGGACAACCCCTTTAGCTTACATTTGTGGATCGCACGGTGAACAGACAATGATTTCTGGCAGTATTCCTGAGCACATGAAGTGACTGGCATTACAGAATCCTGCCTGTTCTTAATGCACTATGAGGGCTCGTAAATGTCGAGCGTCCAATATTGACCGTTGGTCTTGTCCCTTGTGCACATGAATTTCTCCAGAGTCTCCCTTTTGATGGCATTATGTATTGTAGATGGTGGGATATTAAAAGTTTTCGCAGTTTTACGTTGAGGAACATTTTTCTAAAATTGTTCCACAATTTTTAGCCCCAGTGTTTCACCAGATCGGTGACCTTGGACCATTTTTGCTTCTGAGAGACTCGGCCTCTCTAATGTGTTCTTCTTATTCATGTGACTCAGTAGAAAGTTGACCAAGCTGATTTTCATTAGTACCCTTACTTTTCCAGCCTTTTGTTAACTGTCCCAACTTTTGTGAGATGTGTTGCTGCCATCAATTTCTAAATGAGTTAATTTTTTCAAATGACATGGAAGATAGTCCCCCCCCCCCCCCACCCTGATATGTTCTATTGTGGATAAAACATGGTTAGATGAGATTTACAAATCACTGCATCATTTTTTTTAACATTTACTTACATTTCGCACAGCGTCCCAACGTTTTTAGAATTCCAGTTGTATATTAGCTTGCGATATAGCAGAGCCGTGGTGCAATCTTTGGCCATATAACAAGTGCTGCGCCCAAAGATGCAGTTTAGCCTTAGCCTAAAAATTTCTCTCCATCTTTGACTTGAATCTGGCTCTTGACCATCACTCAGAGTTGAATGTGGCTCACAAGGCATAAAAGGTTAGGGATCTCCGACATAAGTGTTCAGTTACCCTGCAGCGCCACCACAGGTGTATTTGAGCATTACCCAAGAGTCCATCTACATCAATGGGTTGTGTGTGTATCGCTGGACATAGTGGTCCTCCGGGGTGATAGACACTCTTTGTAATTCGTATGGACTTTGTAGTGCAGCCAGTGTACCCTACTGTACAACTTACTGATTTGGCTTTGTGCTATTCTTGAAGGCTGTTCTAAGAGGTCCCTGGTCTTCACCCTTATTCTTTAACTCCTTTTTTACCAGGATCTGGTATTTGCCGCAGGGAATCTCTAAGGGCGGCAGCTGTAAACTGATGGACTCGGCCCCACTGGCATGCGCATATGGCAGGTACTTTATAATGTACATGACACTGTGATTGGTTCATGTTGTAATCTGGAGTAGGGGGAGTCGATAGTCATTGCTCTTCTTCACCTATTGTGCGCCCGGAAAGTTTTCAGTTCCTTTCACGTTTTGTTAAGCTTTGGGCCTTGTGTTAATTAATAATGAAAATGTGACAACAAAATGGTAGAAATCCTTGTACAATTTTTAAATATGAAAAACTACCATTTTGCACTGACATATATGTTCACTCCCTCTGGTGTGACACTTGACATTTAGCTCTATAGGTCTCCCATTTCTCTTGATCGTCTTTCAGATGTTTCTACACCTTGATTGGAGTCACCTGTAGGAAATTCAGCCGATTGGACAACCAAGACTCTTCCTAGACCCCCAAACTAAGGGGGGAAAGGACATCAGTAAGAGAGGTGATCAAGAACCCAATGGTCACTCTGGCTGAGCTTTTAAGATCCCATGTACAGATGGGAGAAGCTTCCAGAAGGTCAACCATCCCTGCAGCTTCCACCAATCTGGGCTTTAAGGCTGAGCGGCCAGAAAGAAGCCTCCTCAGTAAGACACATGAGAGCCGCCTGGAATTGCCAAAGAGACCCTAAAGGTCCCTCAGACTGCGAGAAACAAGATTCTCTGCTCTGGTGACACCAAGATGGAACTTTCTGGCCTCTAAGCATTCTGTCTGGAGGATACCAGGTGCCGCTCATCACCTGCCCAATACCATCCCTACAGTGAAGCCTGGTGGTGGCAGTATAATGCTGGGGGAAGGGAGACCGGTCAGGGTGGATGGAAACTTGGCACCGCTCATCAGTGGCCCAATACCATTACTACAGTGAAGCCTGGTGGTGGAGCATCATGTGGGGGAGGGGAGACCGGTCAGGGGGGATGGAAACCAGGTGCCGCTCATCACCGGCCCAATACCATTCCTACAGTGAAGCATGATGCTGGGGGAGGAGAGACCGGTCAGGGTGGATGGATACTAAGCTCCGCTCATCACGAGCCCAATGCCATCACCACAGTGATGCCTGGTGGTCGAGCATCATGTGGGTGATGGGAGACCGGTGAGGGGTGATGGAAACCAGGCGCTGCTCATCCCTGGCCCAATACCATTACTACAGTGAAGCCTGGTGGTGGAGCATCATGTGGGGGAGGGGAGACCAGTCAGGGGGGATGGAAACCAGGCGCCGCTCATCACCGGCCCAATACCAGCCCTACAGTGAAGCATCATGCTGGGGGAGGAGAGACCGGTCAGGGTGGATGGAAACTAAGCGCCTCTCATCACGAGCCCAATACCATCCCCACAGTGATGCCTGGTGGTCGAGCATCATGTGGGTGATGGGAGACCGGTGAGGAGTGATGGAAACTAGCCGCCGCTCATCACCTGCCCAATACCATCCCTACAGTGAAGCCTGGTGGTGGCAGCATAATGCTGGGGGAAGGGAGACCGGTCAGTTTGGATGGAAACTAGGCACCGCTGATTGCGAGCCCAATACCATCCCTACAGTGAAGCATCATGCTGGGGTAGGGGAGACCGGTCAGGGTGGATGGAGACCAGGCGCCACTCATCACCGGCCCAATACCATCCCCACAGTGAAGCCTGGTGGTGGAGCATCATGTGGGTGATGGGAGACCGGTCAGGGTGGATGGAAGCTAGGCGCCGCTCATCACGAGCCCAATACCATCCCCACAGGGAAGCCTGGTGATGGAGCATCATGTGGGAGATGGGAGACCGGTCAGGGGGGGGTGAAAACCAAGCGCCGCTCTTCACCTGCCCAATACCATCCCTACAGTGAAGCCTAGTGGTGGAGCATCATGTGGGTGAGGGGAAACCGGTCAGAGTGGATGGAAAGCTGAATGGAGCAAAGCACAGAGGTAATGAAAACCTGATGCAGAGACCAAGGGCCCTCAGACTGGGCAGAAGGGTCACCTTCCAACAAGACAATGAACCCAAGACCCCAGCCAAAACAACACAGGAGGGGAGACAACTCTGTGAATGTCCTTGAGCGGCCGGCCAGAGCCCTGAAACTGATTGAAGATTTCTGGAGAGACCTGACAATGGCTGTCCACAGACGGCCCCCATCTAACCTGACAGAGGGTAGAAAACCCCCAAAGCCAGGGGTGCAAGCTTTGTGATATCATCCTCAAGAAGACTTGCTGAAGGGGCTTCAACTAAGTGCTGAGTACGGGGTGTGAATACTTATGTCACTGCTAAATGGGAGTTTTTCATTTTTTAAAAATGTACAAAGATTTCTAACATTCTTGTGTCATTTTGTCATTATGGGATACAGAGTGCAGAATGAGGGGAACACCAGAGCACAACATAACAACATGTGAAAAAGTGAGGGGGTCTGAAGGTGTCGCCTGTGATGCCAGTGAGAGGACGGCTGCAGAGTTTTCAGGAGGTGACAGACTAGTATTCGGCTCTGTGGTCACATTTTAGGATTATTTTTTAACCCCTTCATGACACGGCCTATTTTGGGCTTAAGGACGCAACAATTTTTGGCGGATTTTCTTCTCCGTTTATCAAAAGTCATAACTTTTTTATTTTTCCGTCGACGCGGCCGTATGAGGGCTTGTTTTTTGCGTGGCGAACTGTAGTTTTTATCGGTGTCACTCTTGGGTACATAGACTATATTGTAAAACTTTTTTTTTTTTTTTTAATGATAGCAGGGAGAGAAAACGCATCAATTCTGCCATAGATTTTTTTTTTTTTTTTTACAGCGGTACTCATGCAGCATAAATGAGACATTCCATTTTTTCTGCGGACCGGTACGGTTACAACGATACCAAAATTCTTACATTTTTAGATTTTTTAGGTTTTCCCACTTTTCTGCAATAAAAACCCTTTTTCTGGGTAATCTTTTTTTTTTTTCTAAATTGCTGCATTCAAAGTCCTGTAACGTTTTTATTTTTTGATGTACGGCACTCTATGAGGGCTTATTTTTTGCGAGACGAGCTGTAGATTTTATTGGCACCATTTTGGGGTACATACGGCTTTTTTGATCACTTTTATTGCGTTTTTAGTGAGGCAAAATGCTAAAAATTTGCATTTTGCCTCAGTTTTTTAGCGTTTTGTTTTGCGTTTTTTTCCGTGCACAGTCAAAAGCATGTGCAACTTATTGTACGTGTCGTTACGGACGCGACAATACCAAATATGTGGGGTTTTATTTTTTTTTTACCTTTTTTTATGCTAATCTGAGAAAAAGCATTAAAAAATGGTTTTTTTAACTCTTTTAATTTACATTTTTTTTAATTCTTTTTTTAATCTTTCTTTTTTTTACACTGTTTGTGTCCCTCTGAGGGACTTTAACCACTGCTCTGTTGATCGCTGGTATAAGGCATGGCAGAGCTACTGCTCTGCCATGCCTTATCGCTTGTACAGCGATTATAGGCACAGGCAATACAGGACACCAGTGTCTGGCGTCCTGTTGCCATGGTGACAGGCCGGGCTCTCGCGATGACATCGCGAGTTCCGGCCGGAGACACAGAGGGAGCCGCGCTCCCTCTGTGAACTCTTTCCCTGCCGCGATCTACTTAGATCGCGGCAGGGAAGGGGTTAACAGCGGGGGATGCATCTCCGATGCCCCCCCCGCTGTTGCAGCGGGACGCCGGCTGTGACTGACAGCCGGCTCCCGCTGCGAGAGAGCGCGGGATCTTATGTGATCCCGCGCTATCTCCAGGACGTAAGTTTACGCCCTGTTGCGGGAAGTACCAGGCTGCCAGGACGTAAACTTACACCCTGCAGCGGGAAGGGGTTAAATACAGATTGTGACTGAAATTTAAAAAAAAACACCAAAAATTCTTATAAAATATGTTTAACACAAAAATGTGATTTATAGAATTAGTCATTTCCTCACGATGCATTTGTAGCATAAATAAAACTCCTCTAATACTTTTTGCTGATATTTTGAGTCTGGCCCCTTTAAGGAACCGCCAGAAGAAGCTGTACAGTAGGAGCGAATGGTTTAGCCATCACACATAGAACGACTCGGATATTTTACAATGCACTGAGAGGGCCGGTCTAAGCGACAAAACATATGTGCGCAATTGTAGGCAACCTCGGCGTTTTATGGTGGGTACAATTACACAGTATACAGAGTATCGCTGTAAACCTACGTTACTCAACACTTCTTTATAGGCTTCAGTTCAGTTTGTTGTGAAGCCAGAAGTTTCTTTTTTAAGCTTAAAAGGGACGCGGGGATCACATCTAGAGTATGTAGATACTTCCTGCAGGAGCAGAACTCCAAAAACATCCATATCGTTAGAGGCACAAGATCCAAGCCCCATGCAAAACCGTCAACCACCACTCCTGCCCACAAACTACTTCTGATGTGGCAGCGGGGCCGATGGGGCTTATTAGGCGTGACCGCTATCTCTATGCAGACCATGACAGGCTCCTCATAGCCGGCCACCCGCAGTGCAGCTCATGGCCCAGTCTTTATATTAGTCCAAAAATTGTAAGCATCACCAATTCATACAAGAGAATTGCGAAAAAGAGGGGAAATAAGAACGCAGCAGCGCCAAGATGGGAAGATGCCCAATGACTCTGAGCCCCGATGGCAGCGGGGTCACCAAAAATAGCCGAAAAGCACATTTCTGGAACCATTCTTGGATATCACAAAAATATTAAATTCCCTGGCTAGAAGTAAGAATCAACAGCAGTGTAAATGCTAGCCAGAAATCAGGGGTGCCCCAAGACTATGCTGCCTGCGGCGAAGTGAGAAATGGCGCCCCCTCCCCACAAAAAAACTCTTATTTTATAGGCCTTGAACGCGCCAATACACGAGTTACCCAACACATATTTGAACCATTGAGACAGAGAAAAAGTAGTAGGGACCCAAATAGTAAGTAACCTCCTTAGTGGACCCAATAATAATAGTGATGCCCTTAGTGGCACAATTGGAATAGTGTCCTCCCTTTATAGCCACCAGTAGTAATAGTGACCTCGTTAGTAGTCCCAGTAGTAATAGTGACCATGTAAGTGGCCCCAGTAGTAATAGTGACCTCCTTATTGACCCTGATAGTAATAGCGACCCTACTAGTAGCCTAAGTAGTAATAATGACCCATATAGTGGTCCCACCAGTAAGTGTCCCATTAGTAGCCCCAGTAGTAATACTGACTCTGTTAGTGGTCCCTCTAGTAATAGTAAGCCCTGTAGTGGCCCCAGTAGTAATAGTGGGTCCTATTAGTGCTAATAGTGCCCCCAGAGCGGTCTCAGTAGTAAGTGTCACCCATAGTGATCCCAGTAGTACTACTGACTCTGTTAGTGGTCCCACTAGTAATAGTTACCCCTGTAGTGGCCCCAGTAGTAATAGTTGCTCCTATTAGGGCTTCCAGTAGTAATAGTGACCCCCTATAGTGGTTACAGCAGTAATAGTGCCCCCATAGTGACCTCAGTCATAAGTGGCCCCAGTATGAACAGTGTCCTACATACTGGACCTCGGGCAGCAACCTGATAAGTATTGAACTCACTCCGGCCACAGCTCCCTTCTGGCGGCTGCCACTGTTGTAATCAGTCTTTGACCCCTGGCCTTTCCCCCTGATATCCACGCCATGTACCGTTGTTCAATGCTTGTCAGGTTGCTGCCTGACCGGCCTGCAGGTGGCAGTTTCAGGTCGCCTCATGGAAGGGGCACCCCTGTCAGAAATGGAGGAACCTGGTACCCAACAGAAGCAATTAGTGTAGTTGAGAAGACTCCGGATGAGGAACCACATAGTAAACAGCTCAAGGATCAGTGCTTCCACCAAGTAGCTGGAAAGATACAGAACAACACACCTCCGAGTCTGGAGAATGCTCCTGCAGTCCGGCTGAGTACTGGAGATTTAGCTTGTGTGTCAGGCTGATCAGTCCACTGCTAGTTGGGTCACAGGAGTGGGGACTACTGTAGTAAATCAAGTGCTATTGTATGTAAATGCACGTGTTTAGTGTTAACTGATGTCTTCACACTGCCATGTTCAAAAGTAAATAATGTGCCTTCAATTTACTTACAGGTCTGTTAGCCTTATTTCTTAACAAAGTTCATTTCAACCAGGCACTGGCGTCACGACTATCTAATTCCTTTAAACATCCAAATCCTGTTGTCTTCCTCACCTATATGCAAGATTTTATAGAGAGAGCTACCTACACTCCTTGCCACTGTAACACGGCCCTTAAGCCATCCCTTAGAAAATTGCTCTGAGCGTGTAGGCCTCTTCCCGCTTGTTGCAAGTAGCTTTAACTAGTGTTGACCCATTGGGTCATCTGGGCTTGGTTTTCAATGGTGCATTTTTGGTGATCATATGGAGATCAGTGGTCTGATGTTAAAAGCCATTAAGGGGAAGGACCAACAAACCGTGTATGCTACAGCTGAATGGCATTCCCCTGTCTCAGGAGGTGGGGTCAAAGTTTACACTAAATTATTACATTTTAACTTAACTTGTATACAGTAAATTTGGATTTATATTTGCACTGATTTGCCCCTGTATTACAGCCCCGGGCCCTCTAATGATTGTCGCTTTCCTGTATGGACATTCTCCCCGTGACCCCGGAGAGCAGCATTACATCTCATAACAAGTTTTCCGTGGATCAGTTTCAGTGTGAATTCACATCAGTTTCAGCGATCTGAGTGACTTTCAACAAGGCTGGTCATCGGTGCTAGACTAGCCGGGGTCTCACCGCCAACCGCGGGGGATGAAACAGTGTGGAGCGTATACAGAGAATGGCAGGATCGAGGAAAACATCCAGTGAAAGGGGATCCTGAGGTTGGAAACAACTCATCCCTGAAAGGGGTCGGCGGAGGATGTCAGGAATCGTTCTGACCAACAGGCTGCACAGTCAGCTGAATACAACGCTGGGGCTCCAACTAATGTGTCCGAACGCACAACTCGCCGTTCCTCAGTACGGATGGTATAACAGCAGACGACCAGTTCCAGCGCCATTGTGTCTAAGAGAAACTGAAAGACGAGACTCCAGCGGGCAAAAGAGCGCAAAACTTGTATCACTGAGCAGCGGGAAAACATCATCTGGTCAGATGGGTCCAGATCTCTGTTAGTGATGGGAGGTCAAAATTTGCCACAAGTGGCATGAATCGCTGACCCCTTCCTGTCAGCCGGTCAGAACAAGTCTGCACCGCCATGAAATCTGCAGCAACTACAAGAAGCTTCCTGTCCGCAGGGGCCGATATTCCTGCAGGAGGATTTCATCACCGAGTGAAACCTACACTGCAGCGAATTGCTGTGGATCTGAAGATGAAA
The DNA here is from genome assembly GCF_035609145.1 of Eleutherodactylus coqui. Lineage (NCBI taxonomy): Eukaryota > Metazoa > Chordata > Amphibia > Anura > Eleutherodactylidae > Eleutherodactylus > Eleutherodactylus coqui. The sequence continues at coordinate 309,500,016 of NC_089839.1, forward strand.
GGAGTCCAACGCTGCTAGATGGGGTAATACAGTGGCATTTACTGGAGGCCGCCATTGCAGAACTACAACTCCCAACATCTTCCAATGATGTAATATAGATTGAGGGGATGTGGGTGATGCTTCTGGAGATCTGTATACTGCAGCGGTCGTTCTGTCCTGACGTCTGTACACACCTGCATCGGTCTCCATATGCAGGTATGAAAGGTTCCAGCACAAGTGATGTGACCCAGAAGCGGCAGGTGCCCCACATCCTGAATACCCGGGGGAAGCCGAGTAACCCGATATTCTGGGCATTAGGACAATCCAAAAACACTGAAGGTCCTTTGATACCAGGTTGGGGGGGGGCGTCTTGTGAAAAGCTCCGGCCCACGAGCCGCTTGCAGTTACTTAGTGTAAGACCCCGAAGGCCGAGCATTCCCTGCAGTCACTGACATATTACTGGTACGTGCCAGACGGCGAACACTGTCAGCGAGAACCGCGGCACCAAATCAATTCCGGCCGGCATAAAACGCTCCTAATCTGCAGGATTACAGGCAATTCATTCTATAAAGCTCTACAAAGAGCAGCGAGTCCGAAGTGTAAAATACACATCGAGGAGAAAGACGTCTGAGACGTCCGGATCCCGAGGAATAAGCCTACGGCGGCGGGGCGAGCGCGGCGACAAGTCGTATATAACACACGCCTGACAGCAGCAATTCCCTCAGCAATAAGAAGGGAATTAAAAGGGAAGGAACTTTTTTTCTTTGCATCTACTTGACAACCTCTTCCCCGCGGCACACGGGCGGAAGCAAACTTGGTCCAGGAAAAACCCACCGTTTTCACCGCGCGTGTTTGTGCGTTTTCTGGGCATATTTACATTTTTTACGGCCAGATTGCATTCATATTCACACACGAAGAAAAACACAAAAAGGCCCAATCAAGGCATATTTTACTTCCTGGCAACATAAAAACGCAGTAAATGCGCACGCCACCGCAGATACACTAAGAACAAAGATGGGACACGTGTAAACGCAGCACATCGCAATGCGCCAATGGTGAAGGATGCGGTCCGTATTACCTCCGTAACAACTACTAACGTAATACAGAGAGTAGATCCCTCCCTTAGCAGAAGTATATATATATATACAGTCATTGGTAGTAACAGCCCTCCCCTAGAAGGAGTATATATATATACAGTCATTCTCAGTAACAGCCCTCCCCTAGAAGGAGTATATATATATACACTCATTGTAGTAACAGCCCTCCCCTAGAAGGAGTATATATATATACAGTCATTCTCAGTAACAGCCCTCCCCTATAAGGAGTATATATATATATATATATATATATATATATATATATATATATATATACAGTCATTGTCAGCAACACTCCTCTCCTAGAAGCCTCATGTCCACGGCATGCAGGAAATCCCACATAGATTCCGCAGAAATATGGAGCCTCCTGTGATTTGTTTTCCGGAGCAAAAGGTCCGCAAATCAAATCCGCTTGCTTTTAATCCATTTGCGGACGCCATGCTTCTCTATGGGCGGCTTGATTTGCAGATCTCCCACGCGGATTCCGCTAATCGGTGGATATTGGGCCTAAAGCTGAGTGAAAAGTCTCCATTTCCAAGGTAACAATATAGCATTCTACACATTGTATCCGTTCTGCAGGTTTCTGCCTCTCTGTTTCGGGACTTCCTCCACCATCTCTGGAGCTGCAGGGCCGTCAGGAACCCCCTGCTACGGGGGCAGGATCGCCGGCTGCCTCCAGTGCTGCGCTCCCCGGCGTGTCCAGGCGCTCCTCGGCCAACAATCACAATATATAGCCAGTCCCTCCGCTACTCGGCGACACAGAACGCGGTCAAAACAGCCAGAGGCTACTCCTCTCTGTCAGACAAACTCCGTCCGCTCAGCTACATTAACTACTGCACTTTTATACCATCACGAATCGATGACCCCTTCCAGGTTGGTGGAGGGGCAGTAATGCTGCGGGGAAGGTTTTATTGGCGCACCCTGGGTTTCCTGATATCAGTGGATCGACGCCACAATGCGTTGCCGTGATTCTAAAGACCACAGGTGGTCCAACGCCATCCTAGATAGGGGTCTCTAATAAAGTGGCCATTCGGTGTACGTAGGGAGTTTGTTTTGACAGTTGTTATAAACGTACATTTTTTTAAAACGGCCAAAAGGCTCCAAAACCCAATAAAAGTGACTCACACGGATTAAATCCCAGGACATGAACCTCGAATACACCGCAGAGGGAAGCCAGGTGGTTCGTGTTTCACGCTGGTTTGTGTAGATTTGTATACACACATTAGTACACTGGACACACAGCCTGCCGGCCCCCCGGACCACTCGAAACGTCTGGAGCTCTAATTGTTTTGATTAAACTAATTAACAGAAAAGATCCTCCATCTGAATGTGTTTTGGAGGCTCGGCCCGAGATTTCCCATAAATGGCTTTACACTTGGTTTTATAAGACTCGGATGATGTGAATCATCAAACAAGTGTGGTAGCCGGGCAGCGCAGCATCAAACACACGGCCAATGGAAGCGCCGATCAGTGCCAGATTCAGGCTTTCCCATGGACGCTTCATTAACTGATGGCCAAAAAATGTAGCATTGTATGGGAAGCGGCTCGTATAGTCGTGGGACAGAGGAGAGCGGAGTGCAGGAGGGAATGGAGAAAGTGTGTGATCGCGGGGTTCATTCACCTCCAAGGGTGCGAACACTTGTAACTAATTGTTATACAGTCTTCTATAAAATCTCTGACCATTTTGTATCTATGTACAGTATGTTGACAAAAGTATGTGCCCCCCAGCAGTCCGGTGAGGTCAGGTGATGTGTGAGCATTAGCTATAAAGGAGAGGATCACACAGGAGACACCAGAAAAGAAACCATAAGGTGTCACCACGTGTAGAGCTGACAACCTGGTCTGGCGGGGAGGGGGGGTGTCAGCAGGTGTAGAGCTGACAACGGGATATGGTGGTGGGATGCCACCAAGTGTACAGCTGACAACGGGTCTGGTGGTGGATGTCACCAGGTGTAGAGCTGACAACGGGGTCTGGTGGTGGGATGTCACTAGGTGTAGAGCTGACATCGGGGTCTGGAGGGGGTGGGGGGGTGTAACCAGGTGTAGAACTGACAACGAGGGTCTGGTGGTGGAATGCCACCAGGTGTAGTGCTGACAACGGGGTCTGGTGGTGGGATGTCACCAGGTGTAGAGCTGACAACGGGATATGGTGGTGGGATGCCACCAGGTGTACAGCTGACAACGGGTCTGGTGGTGGATGTCACCAGGTGTAGAGCTGACAACGGGGTCTGGTGGTGGGATGTCACTAGGTGTAGAGCTGACATCGGGGTCTGGAGGGGGTGGGGGGGGTGTAACCAGGTGTAGAACTGACAACGAGGGTCTGGTGGTGGAATGCCACCAGGTGTAGTGCTGACAACGGGGTCTGGTGGGGGATGTCACCAGGTGTAGAGCTGACAACGGGGTCTGGCAGGGGGGGGTGTCAGCAGGTGTAGAGCTGACAACGGAGTCTGGTCGTGGGTTGTCACCAGGTGTAGAGCTGACAACGGGGTCTGGTGGGGGATGTCACCAGGTGTAGAGCTGACAACGGGGTCTGGCGGGGGGGTGGGGGTGTCAGCAGGTGTAGAGCTGACACAGGAGTCTGCTGGTGGGATGTCACCAGGTGTAGAGCTGACAATGGGGTCAGGTGGGGGGATGTCACCAGGTGTACAGCTGACAACGGGGTCTGGTGGTGGGATGTCACCAGGTGTAGAGCTGACAATGGGGTCTGGTGCGAGGATGTCACCAGGTGTACAGCTGACAACGGGGTCTGTTCGTGGGATGTCAACAGGTATAGAGCTGACAACGGGATATGGTGGTGGGATGTCAAAAGGTGTAGAGCTGACAATGGGGTCTGGTGGAGGGATGTCACAAGGTGTAGAGCTGACAACAGGGTCTGTTGGGGGGATGTCACCAGATGTAGAGCTGACAACGGGGTCTGGTGGTGGGATGTCACCAGGTGTAGAACTGACAACGGGGGTCTGGTGGTGGAATGCCACCAGGTGTAGTGCTGACAATGGGGTCTGGTGGGGGGATGTCACCAGGTGTAGAGCTGACAACGGGGTCTGGCGGGGGGGTTGTCAGCAGTTGTAGAGCTGACAACGGGGTCTGGTGGGGGGATGTCACCAGGTGTAGAGCTGGCAACAGGGTCTGGCGGGGAGGTTGTCAGCAGGTGTAGAGCTGATAACGGGGTCTGGCGGGGGGTTGTCAGCAGGTGTAGAGCTGACAACGGGGTCTGGCGGGGGGGGTTGTCAGCAGGTGTAGAGCATGTAAAGGGTTAACAGCAGTCATTGATGTTTTCACCAATCCTCGCTGTTGCAGTGGGAGGTCCGCTGTCAGTCACAGCCAACTCCTGCTGCAGACAGTGCAGGCTCAGCCTCTGAGCCCACGACATCGATAGGATGTAAGTGTATGCCTATGTAATGGTCCAGAGTAAGGATGAGCGAGTATACTCGCTAAGGCACTACTCGCTCGAGTAATGTGCCTTAGATGAGTATCTCCCTGCTCGTCCTTAAAGATTCGGGGGCCGCCGCGGGGCGGGGAGCTGCGGGGGAGAGCGGGGAGGAACGGAGGGGAGATCTCTCTCTCCCGCCCGTCTCCCCTGCTCCCCGCCGGGACTCATCTGTCAGCTGCGGCGGTCCCCTTTATGGACGAGCAGGGAGATACTCATCTAAGGCACATTACTCGAGCGAGTAGTGCCTTAGCGAGTATACTCGCTCATCCTTAGTCCAGAGTTAACGGGGCCCCTCCATAAGTATAAATGTGTCCTGTGCAATTGTTTTGTCAGTGTCTTCATTGTGTGTGAATTTGATGTGTATTGCACCTTTGCAGCACTGAATGGGTTAACGTCTGGGTTATGCCTGGGAAATGTATCTTGTTGTGTGTCATGTGATCGTGTGAAGCTTGTGGACTGCAAATAGTTTTATGCAAGTAAACAAGCTCTACCGACCGTTCCTGGTTTTGCTCAGAAAGTTATCCCTGTGTGTGGACTATTTATTTCCAACTTCTGGATTTATCGCAGTGGACAGAAGGGTGGCGTCACGAGTGACAAAATGGACTTTAAGGTAAACCGCGGATTAGGTTTTCCCTATGAAACTCCCCCAGCAGTAACTTGGTTGGATCCCGTGCTACTCCTAGGGGAGGAGATGGTAGAGCCCTGTGACAAGGTCTTCTCTACCCTGCTCTCTCCTCGGCTGTTGGCCCGCTCCTCCGATGCTGCACCTATTCATTGGAACACCTTTCCAACCAATTCTGGACAACTTGGGCCCGATGGTGCATTATCCTGCTGGAATATCTCACCATTGTGGGGGGTACATGAAAGCCATGAGGGGCTGCAAATGGTCACCAAGCATTGAAAAGTAGTAGGCTCTGGTCAATGACAAGTATGATAGCCAAGGATCTGAACTTTGGGACTCCCACCCTTACTAAGAAGCTCCAACACCTCATCTTTAGGCTAGAGAGTTGTCTAGATGTAGTCACCAATTCTTCATAGAGATAAATGGAACCTTTGGAAACATCTGAAAGGACTATCAAACTACTAACGACCACTTGTCAGTTAGTATGTGAGTGCTTCTGATGCTCTGCCCCTGGTGACGTCATCGCTCCTCCCCCTGGTGACGTCATTGAAGGTCATACAACATATATAAAACACAGAACCTGACCGACAGAAGAACAACACAGTTAGGGATCTTGGAAGGGGAGGAGAAAAATAACAAAATGATAATACAACTGAGCCGTTATTATGTCAGACACTACTCAGTGGTCCTAACAGAAGGCATCAACCTACTGCCACCACAGAGATCTGGTGGGATGAAGGACCTGCGGTTACGTCACTGCTGTGGAAGAAGCCATTGTGCAGTTTGATAGAAAGTATTGTATACTGGATAAACCGACAGCAGCTACTACCAGGACCTGTGATTATGTCACCGTCATGTGATCACCAGTGTGGAGTCAGTAATCACATGACCAGGGGCTCATCACTGTATCCAAGAGTCTGGTGATGTGTGGAAATCAGGATGGATGTGGATGTTGCAGAGCTGTGTGTGTGTGATGTGTGTGAATCAGGATGTAGCGTGTCATCAGAGATGTGTGTGTCATGTGCTGTATGTGTTATGTGTGGGGTCAGGATGGATGTAGTAGAGCTGTATGTATCATGTGTGTGAATCAGAATGGTTGTTGTAGAGCTGTGTGTGTGATATGTGTGAATCAGAATGTAGCAGAGCTGTGTGTCTGATGTGTGGGATCAGGATGGATGAAGAAGAGCTGTGTGTGTAATGTGTGGGAATCAAGACGGATGTAGTAGAACTGTGTGCGTAATGTGTGTTAATCAGTATGCATGTAGTAGAGCTGTGTGTGTGATGTAGCACAGCTGTGTGGCACATTGCACCACCAGAAACACTGGTACTATAATTTTCTAATGATTACTAGTTTAAATAGACAACATTCCTGGATTTATTAAACTGATGTCACGTTCTACGCAGGCGGCATATGGCTACATTGGGTCAAAACTGGAAAAACTTTGCCTCATCGCATGGATCACACAGTGATTCCCCAACATTGTCCATCGGAGCAAGCTAAAATGATTAAATGTCAGCTTCAGATCAGCCTTTCCCGGCAATGTGGAAACCGTCGCCAATAAAGAAACCCATATATGATACAACAAGTCATGTGACCTCCTCAACCCATATTTCTGGGCAACTCTGTAATGTTTAGAACAGAGGCTATGATTATACACTAAGGTCTTATCGTTGGAGCCAGAGAAGATTTCTGATGATTATGAGGGCAGCTAGCTAAGGTGACCAGATTTTATCAGGGTCAAAGTGGGAGAGAGGGGTGTGGTCAGGGGCGGGGCTTATCACAATGTATGATTTTACTTCCGGCATTACAAAAAGTACAGGGTCGGTTCAAAAGCAGACAGGGAGCAAATTCTGCAGCATTTCTGCATCCAAAAAACAGTCAAAATTGGTACTATTTGTATGGATTTTGACTGGATATTAGCTACGTGTCCGCAGCTGATTTCGTACTATGCAGCGCTCCCCCCCACCTCCTCCAAAGGCTTTCCGTAGCCAGCGCTCCCCAGCTTCCGATTCCCAATGGCATCACCTGACCAAGTCGCTGGGAACCAGAATCTGGGGAGCGCTGACAGCAGGGAGCCCTCGGAGGAGGCGAGGGGAGCGCCTCTGCTTATCTGCTGCTGATTTCTAATCAAAATCTGCACCAATGGTACTGAGTTTGACTGTTCTTTTAGATGCAGAATTTGCTACTGAAATTTATGGCGCAGACATTCTGCAGCATTTCTGCCACGTGTAAACATACCCTAAGAGAGCTTGAGGTACGCTGCCCCATGCAGAGTGGCCTCCATAGTAATAGTGCCCCCTATACCAGCCTTAGCAATAATAGTGACCCCCCACAGCAGCCCCAGCAATAATAGTGAACCCCACAGAAGCCCCAGCAATAGCAGTGATGCCCACAGAAACCCCAGCAATAGCAGTAACGCCCACAGAAACCCCAGCAATAGTAGAGACCCCCACAGAAGCTCAAGCGATAGTAGAGATCACTTCAGAAGCCCAAGCACTAGTAGAGACCCCCATAGAAGCCCCAGTATACCAGCCTTAGCAATAATAGTGACACCCCCACAGAAGCCCCAACAATAGTAGTGACCCCCACAGTGACCCATAGAATTAGTGCTCCTCCATACCAGTCCAGTGACCCCAACAGTGACCTATATACTTACCCTCCTCCTAGTCTTTACAGCGCAGGCGATCCTTTCAGCGCTGCTGCCAGTGGGCGGAAGTGTGTGTGCATCAGCGCCTCCTCCACTCTGCTCTCATCTCCTTTCTAGAGGAACCAAAGAGGAGAGCTGAGGGGAGGAGGATCCCGGTTGCACACACTGCTATCAGTGTGTGCATCCGGTCTGCGGCACTGCAGAGTGATTACCGGGCAGGGAGCTGCAGCACCTCGCCCAGTAATTACTTTAATGGTGACCAGACGTCACTCGAAAGCGGGACAAAAGTCCCGAAAGTAGGACAAATGCCTGCCCCGCTAGGGTCCTAGTGAAAGGCGGGACACAGAGTCCCAAAGCGGGACTGTCCCGCCTAAATTGGGTCACCTTAAGCTAGCCCAAGAGAACAATTATAGAATAGTCTAACATGGGTTCTCGCCCCTCTTTAGTGCACAGTAGAGTTCTGGTTGGCTGGTTGATAGGCCATCCATGTGAGTACAGGGGATAATGTTTCTCCTTGTAGACAAAGTGTAGGGACTCTTATAAGCCTTGCAATGCCCCCTGGGAAGCAGTTATGCAAATGAGTGATTGAATCATAATGATGGAAAAAGTTCTCATTATCGGCACATGGCTCTCGATTTCCTGAGGGTCAGTGCTCTACTGTAGGGTCCCGGAGCAGCACATATATCATATTGTATGTATTAGAGAAGTGAGCCTGGCGGTTTGCACAGCTCTGCCTGCTGCCCATTGATCCCAGACCAGTCCATAAATAATGTTATGTCGCCCAGGAGTGTAATGAGGTGACAGCAGAGGGGGGTGGGTACTCGCTACTCAGGGGGATGGGGGGATTCAAGCAAAGTACAGATCCCTGGACAACCTGTGGCGGCACGCGGCTTCATATCCACATGGAGTTCATGGTTAACCCATTAGTGATGCGGCCTCTTTTGTTCCTAAGATTGTGGCAGTCGTTGGGAGATTTTCATCTCCACTTTTCAAAAGCCATGACTTTTTGTTTTTCCATAGGCACGGCCATATGAGGGCCTGTTTCTGCGCAGCGAGCTGCAGTTTTTATTGCCACTATTTTTGGGTTGAATGTATATTGTATTGCGTAACATTTACTATTTTTTTTGTAGGAGAAAAAACCCATCAATTCTGCATTGTTTTTTGTTAATAATTAGGGATGAGCGAACGTGTCCGTTACGGACACATCCGCACCCGGACACCGGCTTTGCCGAACACTGCAGTGTTCGCGCGTAAGTGTCCGGGTGCCGCCGGGGGGCGGGGAGATGCGCGGCGGCGCGGGCGGCAGTAGCGGGGAACAGGGGGGAGCCCTCTCTCTCTCCCTCTCCCCCCCACTCCCCGCCGCACCCCCCCGCGCTGCCACGGCGGCCCCCGAACTTTTTCGCCCGAACACTGAAGTGTTCGCAAAGTTCGGTGTTCGGGCGAAAAAGGGGCGGAGCCGAACGTGTTCGCTCATCTCTATTAATAATCATTACATTTTTCGGCGAGTCGGAGCGATTACAGCGAGGCCAAAATTATATAATTGTTGAGGGTTTTCCACTTTTGCACAACAAAAAGCCTTTCTTTTTGGAATTTTTTTGTTTTTTGCATCACTGCATTCAAAGTTCAATAACTTTTACATTTTTTATGGACAGAGCTCTGTGAGGGCTTGTTTATTGTGTGACGAGCTGTAGTTTTTATTGGTACAATTTTGGGGTATACATGTCTTTTTTTATCACTTTTATTACTTTTTTCTGTAGCACCATTTTTTATTTTATACCCAAGCCATTTTTGCCATGCAGGATAAAAAGTGTGTTCAACTTAATGTACACATCATTAGGAATGTGATGATTAGAGATGAGCGAGCACACCCATCCGAGCTTGATGCTCATTCGACTATTAGGGTGCTCGAGATGCTCATTACTCGAGACGAGCACCATGCGGCACTCGAGTCAATTTCATTTCCTTCCCTGCATGTTTAGCGCCATTTTTTAGCCAATAGACATGCAGGGAAGGCATTACCACTTCCTCCTGTGACGTGCCAGCCCTATCCCACCTCCCTGCAGTGAGTGGCTGGTGAGATCAGGTGACCGCCGAGTACTTAAACTGGTCCCGCCCGCGGCTCGCCTCAGACACACGCTGGCAGAGATTAGGGAGAGTGCTGATGCTTATACAGGGAAAGTGTTAGCATAGGATCCTGTCTTCAAGAACCCCAACGGTCCTTCTTAGGGCTACTCCTCATTGTGTGCATAACAGTTGTGGCTGGCTGGGAGCAGTAGTGCACCATTTTTTTTAAAGCATCTAGGCCTGTACAGAGAATTACAGCTATACCATTCTATGTGTGCAGTGCATAAGGCAGAGTTCTCATTGCTAAACAGTACGCTAATATGCCTTGGGCCCCTGCAGAGCATTTCACAGATACCATTCTCTGTGTTGGGTGAAGTAGCCGCAGTTATCAGCACTATCCACTGGCTTTATGGCTTTCTGCCCCTGTGCAGAGCGTCTCACAATACCCTTTCCTTGGGTGCGGTGAAGTAGTCGCAGTTATCAGCTCTATCCACTGGCTTTATAGTTTTCTGGCCCTGTACAGAGCGTCTCACAATACCCTTTCCTTGGGTGCGGTGAAGTAGTCGCAGTTATCAGCACTATCCACTGGCTTTATAGCTTTCTGCCCCTGTGCAGAGCGTCTCACAATACCCTTTTACTTGGGTGCTGTAAAGTAGCCGCAGTTATCAGCACTATCCACTGGCTTTATGGCTTTCTGCCCCTGTGCAGAGCGTCTCACAATACTCTTTCCTTGGGTGCGGTGAAGTAGCCACAGTTATCAGCACTATCCACTGGCTTTATAGCTTTCTGCCACTGTACAGAGCGTCTCACAATACCCTTTTCTTGGGGGGGTTGAGGTAGCCGCAGTTATCAGCACTATCCACTGGGTTAATAGTTTTCTGTCACTCCATACAGCCTCTCTTATCTACAAGTCTCTGTGAGCGGTAAATTACCCCTAGGTATCAGCGCAAGACAGCGGTTTAATTTTTTCCGGTCGCAGCATAGAGCCTCTAGTATCTACAAGTCTCTGTGTACGGTGAATTAGCCCCAGTTCTCAGCGCTGTAAAGTGGGGTAATTTATTTGGGCCCTGCTCTATCCTTAATCCGATATGATGAGGAGTAGGGGTAAGGGTCGAGGATGTGGATGCGGACGCAGGCGTCCAAGTAAAGGTGTGGACACAGGCCAAGGTCCTGGGTGGGGTGAATCACAGCCGGCTGCTGAGGGATTAGGAGAGAGCGAAGTCTCTACGCTCCCCAGCTTCATATCACAATTTGCGGGTCCGCGTGGTAGACCTTTATTACACGAAGAGCAGTGTGAGCAGGTCCTGTCGTGGATGGCAGATAATGCGTCCAGCAATGTGTTGAACCCCCAGTCTTCTACGCAGTCCACTACTCCCGGCCTAGGGACTGCAACTCTGAATCCTCTGGCTGCTGCTCCTCCTTCCTCCCAGCCTCCTCACTCCATGAAAATGACAGATTCTGAGCAGGCAGACTCCCAGGAACTGTTCTCGGGTCCCTGCCCTGAGTGGTAAAAAACGGTTCCTCTCTCACCTGAGGAGTTTGTCGTGACCGATGCCCAACCTTTGGAAAGTTCACGAAGTCCGGGTGATGAGGCTGGGGACTTCCGGCAACTGTCTCAAGAGCTTTTTGTGGATGAGGATGATGAGACACAGTTGTCTGTCAGTGAGGTAGTAGTAAGAGCAGTAAGTCCGAGGGAGGAGCACACAGAGGATTCAGAGGAAGAGCTGCTGGACGATGAGGTGACTGACCCCACCTGGTTTGCTAAGCCTACTGAGGACAGGTCTTCAGAGGGGGAGGCAAGGGCAGCAGCAGGGCAGGTTGGAAGAGGCAGTGGGGTGGCCAGGGGGAGAGGCAGGCCCAGAGCCAAGAATCCCCCAACTGTTTCCCACAGCACCCTCTCGTGGCAAGCCTCCATGCAGAGGGCTAGGTGTTCAAAGGTGTGGATATTTTTCAGTTAAAGCGCGGGTGACCGACGAACAGTGGTGTACAACCTATGTCACACCAAGATCAGCCGGGGAGCCACCACTACCAGCCTCACCACCACCAGCATGCGTAGGCATATGATGGCCAATCACCCCACAAGGTGGGACGAAGGCAATTCACCGCCTCCAGGTCACACTACTGCCTCTTTCCCTGTGCCACAACCTGCCACATAGATCCCATCCCCCTCCCAGGACGCAGGCACGACCGCCTCCCAGCCTGCACTGACACCCTTACCTCCACTCCATCCAGCAATGTCTCTCAGCTGTCGCTAACACAAGCGTTGGAGCGAAAGCGGAAATACGCCGCCACCCACCCGCATGCACAAGCTTTATACGTGCACATTGCCAAATTAATCAGCCTGGAGATGCTGCCGTACAAGCTTGTGGAAACGTGGCTTTCAAAAACATGATGGCGGCGGCGGTCCCACGCTATTCGGTCCCCAGTTGCCAATATTTCTCCCGGTGTGCCGTCCCTGCCCTACACCAGCACATCTCCCGCAACATTAACCGTGCCCTCGCCAATGCGGTTACTGGGAAGATGCACTTAACGACAGACACGTGGACAAGTACTGGCGGGCAGGGCCACTATATCTCCCTGACGGCAAATTGGGTGAACTTGGTGGAGGCTGGGACCAAGTCACAGGCTGGGACTGCTCACATGCTACCCACACCAAGAATAGCGGGTCCTACCTTGGTGCTGGTAACTGCGGCATATTATGCCACCTCCTCCAAACCCCCCCCCCCCTTCCTCCTCCGCCACCTCTACCTCTCAATTAAGAAGTGTGAGCACGTCGCCAGCAGTCGGTAGCGTGCAGCGCGGTGGTGGGCAAGCGTCAGCAAGCCGCGTTGAAACTAATCAGCTTAGGTGACAAGAGGCACACGGCCCCCGACCTCTGGCTTTCGCCGCTGAGCCTCCAACCGGGCATGGTCGTGTGTGACAACGGCCATAACCTGGTGGCGGCTCTGCAGCTTGGCAGCCTCACACATGTGCCATGCCTGGTCCACGTCTTCAATTTGGTGGTTCAGCGGTTTCTGAAAAATTACCCCCACTTGTCTGACGTGCTCGGCAAGGTGCGCCGCGTCTGCGCACATTTCCGCAAGTCCACCACAGATGCTGCCACCCTCAGGACACTGCAACGTCGGTTTCAGCTGCCAGAGCACTGACTGCTGTGCAACGTGCCCACACGCTGGAATTCTACGCTGCACATGTTGGCCAGGCTGTGGAATACCAGCTGCAATATGGGCGGCGGAGTGGTAGTCAGCCTCTGCAGTTCTTTGCAGAGGAGTGGGCATGGATGGCAGACAAACTTTGAGGAGTCTACCCAAATGGTGAGCGGCGATGCGGCCATCATTAGCGTTACCATCCCGCTACTTTGCCTGCTGAGAAGTTCGCTGCTAAGCATAAAGGCGGACGCTTTGCGGTTAGAACAGGAGACGGGGGATGACAGTATGTCACTTGATAGCCAGATTGCCCTCACGTCTATATCTCAGCGCGTTTCGGAGGAGGAGGAGGAGGAGGGGGATCCTGAAAGTCATCCTCCTAGTGAGGACAGCGATGTGTTGCGTACTGGTACCCTGGCACACATGGCTGACTTCATGTTAGGCTGCCTTTCCCATGACCCTCGCGTAAGATGCATTCTGGCCAACACGGATTACTGGGTGTACATCCTTCTCGACCCACGCTATAAGGAGAACCTTTCCCGAAGAGGAAAGGGGTACGAGAGTGAAGCAATAACACAGGGCCCTTGTGGAAAAAGTGATGCTAAAGTTCCCATCTGACAGCGCTAGTGGCAGAAGACGCAGTTCAGAGGGCCAACTAGTAGGGGAGGTGCGGGGATCAAGCAGCATGTCCAGCGCAGGCAGGGGAACACTCTCCAAGGCCTTTGCCAGTTTTATGGCTCCCCAGCAAGACTGTGTCACCACTGCCCAGTCAAGGCTGAGTCAGAGGGAGTACTGTAAAAAGATACAACTTTCGTGTCAAAGCTGGACACGTGGCACGAACTTGTGCTGTACGCCCTGGAGGTGCTGGCCTGCCCTGCCGCTAGCATCTAGTCAGAGAGGGTGTTTAGTGCAGCTGGGGGCATCATCATGGATAAGCGTACGCGCCTGTCAACTGCCAGCGCCGACATGCTTACACTCATAAAGATGAACAAAGGCTGGATTTCCCCATACTTCTCTTCTCCACCGGTGGAAAGCAGCAGATCCTAAAGATTCTTTTAGCTGCAACAGGAGAAGTATGCATCCTCTATTACCCCAAAAAGGGGAGGCGTAGCTTGGTCTATCCCTCTCAGATATTACTCCTCCTCCTCAAACAGCATGTCATCACACTGAACGGCCAATTTTTCTGCAGGCCAAAAGGCCCTGTTACAACCAATGTTTTGGGAGGGCTGCCTCCAGGCTCTGTTACAAATTAAGCAACAACACCCTCTATCTTTAAAAAATGTTTATGGTTTTCACCTGCCCTGGGGGTTAAGCAATTTTTTAAAGGTACACTTGTACTCTTGGTGCACCAATTTTTCAGGCCCTCGCCTATACTCTTAGCCAACTAATTTTTCCGGGCTTCGCCTAGACTCTTGGTAAACAAATTTTTTCAGGTGTTCGCCTATACCAGTGATGGCGAACCATTTAGAGACCGAGTGCCCAAACTGCAACCCAAAACCCACATATTTATGGCAAAGTGCCAACACGTCAGGGGGCGGGGCTTATCACGACGTATGATTTTACTCCTGTCGTTCTAAAAAGGACAGTGCCACTTGAAAATAGCCAATGTCAGAATTTGACTGCTTTTTGGATGTGGAAATACTGCAGAATATCGTCAGCGGAAATTTCTGTGAAAATTCTACAGCATTTCTGCATCCAAAAAGCAGTCAAAATCTGCACGCTGTCTATTTTGAAACAGCCCTGCCCATTTCTGCCACATGTAAAAATACCCCAGCGGTAATAGTCACCCCATCCCCCAGCAGTGACAGCGCCTCTCCCCACAGCAGCCCACAGCGGCGACAGTGGCCCTTGGCGGTGGCAGCGCCCCTCCCGACAGCGGCCGGACGCCTCTTCACCCTGCTCTCGCGTAACCAAGTAGGAGACATCGGGGGAGGGGGGAGGAGGATCCCGGCTGCACACTGATGTCACAGTGTGCTTTGGGATGCATATTAACTTTTTCTTTCCCACTTCTGCCCTAATCAGCAATTCCAGCAACCTGATTGGTTGTTTGGTGAATCAGCCAACTCAAACAACAAATCAAGTTGCTGGAATTGCTGAGTTTAGGCAGAAGTCGGGAAGAAAAAGTCAATATGCCTCTGGGATTAGCGCTGCTAGCTGTGGTGCTGAGTGAATGCCGGCAGGGGAGCCACGGCCCCTGCCGGTATTTACAAGTAGCGAGTGGCACGTGCCAGCAGAGAGGACCCTGCGTGCCGCCTCTGGCACACGTGCCATAGATTTACCACCACTGGCCTATACTCTTGGTACACCAATGTTTGAGGGGTTCACCTATACTCTTACTACAGAAATGTTTCAGGGGTCTGCCTATAGTCTTGCTACAGAAATGTTTCAGGGGTCCGCCTATACACTTGCTACTGAAAGGTTTGAGGAGTTTTGCCTATACTCTTGCTATAGAAATGTTACAGGGGTTCGGCTATACACTTGCTACTGAAAGGTTTGAGGGGTCCCCCTATACTCTTGCTACAGAAAAGTTTCAGGGGCCCGCCCATACTCTTGCTACAGAAATGTTTGAGGAGTTCGCCTATACTCTTGCTACTGAAAGGTTTCAGGGGTTCGCCTATACTTTTGCTACAGAAATGCTTGAGGGATTCACCTATACACTTGCTACTGAAAGGTTTGAGGGGTTCGCCCATACTCTTGCTACTGAAAGGTTTGAGGGGTTCGCCTATACTGTGGGTGCACAAAAATTTCCCATTGCGGTGTTTTAGCTATCTGGCACAAATACACTGAATGACTTGGGCAGGGCGCAGAAGGCTTTCCCATTGCGGTGTTCTGCTATCTGACACATACACAGAATTAAGTGTGTGGGTACACATGGGTTTCCCCTTGTTATGTAACTCACAGCACATTGGGTCACACAAGGTGGAGGCTGGGACCGAGCATGACCCTGGGCCCGCTGATGTGCTTCCCACACAGAGTATTGCGGGTCCTACCTCGGTCATGGTTTCTCAGGCTTATTATGCCACCTCCTTCTCCTGCTTGGGGTCTGGGGATCAGCGTTGGTCGGCATGTATTATCTCTCCTGCTACAAATTGCCACAGTTATCCGAGATACTGGATTGGAGCATTCACAGGAAGCGTAACTGTTTTCATGAGACTTTCACAGGGTCACTGTATACCTGTGGTGGCTACTTTTGCGACACCTCCTGCTTCAGACCAATCTTTGGAGTTAGTATGCGCTGCTGCATTGTGGAGATGTGTAGAAGTGTCGGCACCGGAGTCCCCTTTATGCCCACGTTTGCGGCTCCTGACAATTTTGTGATGGAGGTGGCACGGGATTGGAATTATGATCGTACGTCAATTTATCATCAATTCTCATCAGCGTTGTAGGCTACCGCCCACACTTTCAAAGAGGGTCACTGCCTGGCCCTGCCAACCCTCTGCAGTGTGTGCCTCCGGTTCCTCCTCATCCAGTACGCGCTTATGAATACACATGAGGGTGGTGTGGTTATAAAGCGAGCGTGTGGCATGTGGGCAGCTGAACGCTGTGCAGGGAAACTTTTGTGTGCGCTGTGGACGCAGGGTTGTGCGGGGGGTTGGACAGCAATATCAGCATGTAACCCAGGAGAAGAGACAGCGGTGTCACCCGCAGGCGGTGATTGTCCTTGGTTGGAGCTAGTGTGGTGCTTAGCTAAGATGTGCCAGCGCATGTGCCTTGCTAATGATGGTCTGTCCCAACTAAATTGTTATGGGGGTTACTGCCAGGCTCTTGCCCCCAATTTGGATTAATAGAGGGACTGGGGTGCCTCAGCTGCACCCATGCATGCTGCCCCTGCCGTTCCCTATCCGTTTCTGTGGTGTTTCCATGACTTTCTCATGTTTTTTAGGTGCTGCACACAACCTCCCCCATGTGGAGCATCGGTCAGCTTGAAAAATGCTCGAGTCCCCCATTGACTACAATGGGGTTCGTTACTCGAAACAAGCTCTCGAGCTTTACGAAAAGTTCAACTTGAGTAATGAGCACCCGAGCATTTTGGTGCTCGCTCATCTCTAGTGATGATACTAAATGTGGGTTTTTAATTTTTAAAATTTCTTATTAAAAGGGCAAAGTCTGCAAAAAAAACTTTTTTCACAGTTTTTTTTACATGGCTTTTTTACCATTTTTATGTCCCTGTAGAGGACTTGAACTTGAGATCATATAATCACTGGATAGCAATGGATAATATATTGGAGTATACACAGAGACTGTATATCCTGTTCGTGACGCCAGCTTTTGTGGAAGGGTGGTTGGTGGTTGGTTATGGTGATGGGGGTCTGCTTTCTTCTTTTATTGGCGGCTGTCCCCTGGCGTCTGCTCGGCAAATCCCACACATCCCGCACAAATGGCCCCCATGTGGCGTTAAGAAAGGGTGTTGTGGAATATATTTAATATTCCTATTAAATTGTTCGTGACGCCAATGCTTTTACAGCACAAAATGAAGTGGGTGATGAAAATGATGAATAAATGACTCCAACCCAGGGTTTAGGAAAATAGACGTAATTAATTATTCTCTTTTGTTTTTCTTCCTTCTCTTTTCTTTGGTAATGAACCGTAATTATATGGGTGTACAGTAGTCAATCCACAGCAATTACACACTTTTAACAAATCCACAACCTGGTGACCTATATGTATGGACTTCCTTTTATAGCCCTGTAATTGGGCCTCCTGACAAAAATAGTCTCCAGGGAAATCCCATAAGGGATGGTGTATAGCCAGGGGGTTTTGTTGGTACTTATCCCTTTTCAGTGATCACTGGATCTCCTCCCATAAGGGCTCAGCACTGTGGCTCTGCTGTAGGGGCCTGTAAATCACCACAGAGTCTAGTGGCTCTCCTATCAGCTTTCTGGCAGGCTCCGGGCTCCTCCGATGTCCTGACAACAGCTTTCTCTGCCACTATCTCACTCTCTCTTTCCTATCTGATGACCACATCCCTATGACAACTCCTACGGGCACGCTCCAGTATACTGCCATTTTCCCTATAACAGGCTACCAGATTATCACTATCCTATTGACACTTTGTCTTGTACTGACACTGACTTATTTTCTGCTGTGTACGCTGACTGACAACTTGCTGGCCACTTACTAACGGATCATTTTTCATCTGACTCTCTCTATTTTTATGTTGGCTCCTGCACACTGCATTCCCTGCACTCTCTAGTATATTAACTATCTTCCTCTCTGTCTAGGAGTCGACTAACTGACTGAAAAAAGGGCCTTTTACACACAAAGATTATCTTTCAAACAAATGAAGCATTTAGTGATCTATTTGCGTGTCCAGCATGTGTGTAAACACACTCCCAGCTGTGCAAACAGCTGCAAGCACAATCCATTGTTCTCCTCTTGGCTGATGGCAAATTCCATTGTTCTCCTCGTGCCTAGTATAAACATTCCATTGTTCTCCTCGTGCCTAGTGTGAACATTCCATTGTTCTCCTCGCAGCTAGTATAAACATTCCATTGTTCTTCTCTGGGCTATTGTAAATCTTCTATTGTTCTCCTCCCGGCTAGTGTAAACATTCCATTGTTCTTCTCCCGGCTAGTGTAAACATTCCATTGTTCTCCTTGCAGCTAGTGTAAACATTCTATTATTCTCCTTGTGCCTAGTGTGAAAATATCATTGTTCTCCTCGCAGCTAGTATAAACATTCTATTGTTCTCCTCGGGGCTATTGTAAACCTTCTATTGTTCTCCTCCCAGCTAGTGTAAACATTCCATTGCTCTCATCACAGCTAGTGTAAACATTCCATTGTTCTCCTCTTGGCTAGTGTAAACATTACATTGTTCTCCTCATGCTTAGTGTAAACATTCAATTGTTCTCCTCATGCCTAGTGTAAACATTGCATTATTCTCCTTGCAGATAGTGTAAACATTCCATTGTTCTCCTCGTGCCTAGTGTAAACTTTCCAATGTCCTCCTCGTGCCTAGTGTAAACATCCCATTGTTCTCCTTGCAGCTAGTGTAAACATTCTATTGCTCTCCTTGTGGCTGCTGGAACATTTCATTGTTCTTCACGTAGCTAGTGTAAACATTCCATTGTTCTCCTCATCCCCAGTGTAAACATTCCATTGTTCTCCTCCTGGATATTGTAAACATTCTATTTTTCCATTGTTCTTGTCATGGCTGCTGGAACATTCCATTGTTCTTGTCATGGCTGCTGGAACATTCCATTGTTCTCCTTGTGCCTAGTGTAAACATTGCATTATTGTCCTTTTGCCTAGTGTAAACATTCCATTGTTCTCCTCTAGGATATTGTAAACATTCTATTGTTCTCCTCCCAGCTAGTGTAAACATTCAATTGTTCTCCTCGTGCCTAGTGTAAACATTTTATTGTTCTCCTCGTGCCTAGTGTAAACATTTTATTGTTCTCCTCGTGCCTAGTGTAAATATTCCATTGCTCTCCTCCCGGCTAGTGTAAACATGCCATGGGGAGAACATCCTGCAGCCTATTAAAAGATGAGCAAAATACATTCAAATGGAACGTATCTGGTCAGTCTCTTAGCAGCTGAATGATGCATTTTATATGAAGGAAAATCCACCGTTCAAACGACAACTTTACGACAACGTTACGCATCTACGAGTAACGATTATCGCTTCGTTCATTTGGACAAATATTGAGTGATAATCTATGCATGTAAAAGGGCCTTAACATTAGTTTCTATCTTTTTACAGGGCTGGTTGCCGAGCAGACTGTAACTAGCTCTATGTAACAGGATTTATTAACCTGCCGGTTAATTCCTGCTTCACCCTTATGTTTGTAAATGCCAGAAAATAAGGCAAAAGCTTTGCATTTCTGGGCCACTACAGCAGTAGGATAGTTGTCATATTCTTTTAGATAGAGGGCAGTATTATAGTAGTTATATTCTTGTACATAGGGGGTAGTATTATAGTAGTTATATTCTTGTACATAGGGGCAGTATTATAGTAGTTATATTCTTGTACATAAGGTGCAGTATTATAGTAGTTATATTCTTGTACATAGGAGTACTATTATAGTAATATTCTTGTACATAGGAGGCAGTATTATAGTTGTTATATTCTTGTACGTAGGGGGCAGTATTATAGTAGTTACATTCTTGTACATAGGGGGCAGTATTATAGTAGTTATATTCTTGTACATAGGAGGCAGTATTATAGTAGTTATATTCTTGTACATAGTGGGCAGTATTATAGTAGTTATATTCTTGTACATAGGGGGCAGTATTATAGTAGTTATATTCTTGTACATAGGGGGCAGTATTATAGTAGTTATATTCTTGTACATAGGGGGTAGTATTATTTTAGTTATATTCTTGTACATAGGAGGCAGAATTGAAGTTATATTCTTGTACATAGGGGGCAGTATTATAGTAGTTATATTCTTGTACATAGGGGGCAGTATTATAGTAGTTATTTTCTTGTACATAGGGGAGCAGTATTGAAGTTATATTCTTGTAGAAAGGGGGCAGTATTATAGTAGTTATATTCTTGTACATAGGAGGCAGTATTATAGTAGTTATATTCTTGTACATGGGGAGCAGTATTATAGTAGTTATATTCTTGTACATAGGAGGCAGTATTATAGTAGTTATATTCTTGTATATAGGGGGCAGTATTATAGTAGTTATATTCTTGTACATAGGAGCAGTATTATAGTAGTTATATTCTTGTACATAGGAGGCAGTATTATAGTAGTTATATTCTTGTACATAGGAGGCAGTATTATAGTAGTTATATTCTTGTATATAGGGGGCAGTATTATAGTAGTTATATTCTTGTACATAGGAGCAGTATTATAGTAGTTATATTCTTGTACATAGGAGGCAGTATTATAGTAGTTATATTCTTGTACATAGGAGCAGGATTATAGTAGTTATATTCTTGTACATAGGGGGCAGTATTATAGTAGTTATATTCTTGTACATAGGAGCAGTATTATAGTAGTTATATTCTTGTACATAGGGACAGTATTATAGTAGTTATATTCTTGTACATAGGAGCAGGATTATAGTAGTTATATTCTTGTACATAGGAGCAGTATTATAGTAGTTATATTCCTGTACATAGAGGGCAGTATTATAGTAGCTATATTCTTGTACATAGGGGGCAGTATTATAGCAGTTATATTCTTGTACATAGGGGCAGTATTATAGTAGCTATATTCTTGTACATAGGGGGCAGTATTATAGTAGTTATATTCTTGTACATAGGAGCAGCATTATAGTAGTTATATTCTTGTACATAGGGGGCAGCATTATAGTAGTTATATCTTTAGGATTTCCTGTAATCTGTGATTTGTCCCCATGTATATACTTTGAAGACTTTCTGTCATTCTATTAGTCAGGTGGAATGAAGTTTATGGCAGTTATATTAGTAGTGATTGATTATAGAACGTTTTTAACATTTTTTTGAAATAAGAGACTACTCTACAGAATGTCATTTGTGTCACATCAGGGAGGATTGTTCTTTGACTATTTTTTAACTCCTGGAGAACCACAAGGATTTAATGTGCCTGGAAAGTCAGAGGTTAGAGGTCAATGTAAATTTTTTTTGCCCCTCTGGGCAGAATGAAGTTTTGCTTGGATTTATATGTGGAAATTGCATCTTCTGTGCTGTAATGATTAGTATGTGGGCGATACAAACATGAATTCATGAACGGGTGAGTGAGAGCTGCCTCTGATTGGCCGAGGGCTGTGACCAATCAGAGGCAGCCCATTCAGCAGGCGGGGATTTTAATTCCCCACCTGCTGAATACTACAGAAAGCAGTTCAGGAGAAGAGCCGGCTGGACGCGGCTGATCTCCGGCAGCTGCAAAAAGTTGAGTATATATATATATTTTATTTTTTACACTTTTTTGGATGGTTTTCAGGGAAGGGCTTATATTTGAAGCCCTTCCCCGAAAATTAATACAGCGCTTGCCGGCAGCCCATTGCTTTCAATGGAGCTGGCTGTGTTGCTGGCTCCATTGACTTAAGTGGGAGAACATCGGTCTTCTCTGCTACAGCTGTTACAGCTGTGGCAGAGGAGAACGATCTTTAGTATGTGTTCTCAATGGGGTCGGCACTGCTGCAGCCGGCCCCATTGAGCGCGTATATAAGAACAACGATTTGCGCAGAACGCAGTTATATGCGTTCTGCGAATCGTTGTGTCATTTAATTCTCGTCACATCCGCATAAAAAACGGCCATGTGACCGATCCCATTGCAAAGCATTGGGTATATATATCTGCAGATCGCAAGCGCATCTGCCAGTTGCTTGAAAAAATGCCCGTGTGACTGAGCCCTTATACGGTTTTGAATCTCCCATATTGTATCTTGTCTATATTATTGCGATGGCCCATTCACCATGTTTCATAAAAATCCTAAAGTTTTTATACAAGGCATGCCTGTGCAGCCCAGAATGTCCAGAGATTTGAAGAGTTTACAGAATTAAGACACATGTGCTTTTAATAATTTTTGCGCATTTTACTTGGGCGCTTCAGTAGGACTGGAGTAAGACATGCCGGCCTCAGTATTTGTGCCCCAATATGTCTGTGGTTTGCGATGTATCATGGAGACATTTCACATTGATGAATTTGTGATGCAGCCTTTCTGCTTTTTTTTACCATCTCCCGTTTAAATTGCGACAAATTTACAAAGTGTCACATGATATTGATACATTTTTTCATCCTGTGGATAGGCCATCGATGGCTTAGAACTAGACAACCCCTTTAAATCTGTCTAGAGATGTGAAGTCTCTTTGTACATCACTCAGCTACTGCAGTGATATAAATTTATAAATGTAGCTACTTTTTGAAAAACTGAAATTTGTCCAAAAAGCCCCCTTAGGCTCCACCCACTTTTCTAGAAACCGATCTTTTTAGCACAAATCAATAGCAAATATATTTAAATTGATTTGTACCAAAAGGCGAAACTGATGCCAGAATTCTGGTGCAACATCAATAATAAATGTGCCCCCATTGTATAGAACTATTATTAGATTACTTTATGCACAGAGCTCTTGGCTGAGTACTATATGGTGGTATTATCTGAGCGCTGTATGGTGGTATTAGAGCTGTAAGGTGGTATTAGCTGAGCACTGTATGGTAGTATTATTTAAGTACTGTATGGTGGTATTATCTGAGCTCTGTATGATGGTATTATCTGAGCACTGTATGGTGGTATTATCTGAGCCCTGTATGGTGGTATTATCTGAGCCCTGTATGGTGGTATTATCTGAGCCCTGTATGGTGGTATTATCTGAGCTCTGTATGGTGGTATTATCTGAGCGCTGTATGATGGTATTATCTGAGCCCTGTATGGTGGTATTATCTGAGCCATGTATGGTGGTATTATCTGAGCACTGTATGGTGGTATTATCTGAGCCCTGTATGGTGGTATTATCTGAGCACTGTATGGTGGTATTATCTGAGCACTGTATGGTGGTATTATCTGAGCCATGTATGGTGGTATTATCTGAGCCCTGTATGGTGATATTATCTGAGCACTGTATGGTGGTATTATCTGACCCATGTATTTTGGTATATACTTAAGCATTGTGTGGTGCTGCTACTTAGGCACCGCATAGCAGTGTATATTATTTCTGCAGTGAATGTGTTAGAGGCGCTATATAGACAACAGATATACAACAGTGTTATTTAAGTAACTGTATAGAAGTCTTATGTAGGTACCATAGTGTACGGTGCTTAGAGTTATACACTGTTTGGTAGCATTATTTATACACTGTATGAGGGCAGTTCTATCAGAAGGCATCATACAATTATAAGGCCAACCCCGCCTCTATATGCTTTATGTGCATATGTCACCGTATATTATATCTGTACAGTATAGAACTGTATATATGAGGCGGAGACCCTCCTGCGGACGTGACATTCAGTAACTTGTCCGCCCCACATTGCAGGTCTGGTTAATTCTTTCGCTGTCTGTTCTTTGGCTCCGTCTCCACATACAGCCATTAGCCGAACGCGCAGGCGGCGAGAAGTCCCTCCGGCTGTTTATTTGACACATTTGACAGTTTTCACTGACAACCTCAGAACATAGAAATCCACATAAGAACCGCAAGAACGAAATGTGACACAGTAACACCCCCCCCCCCCCGCTTGCAGCATTACCCCAGTAGCGCCCCCACCCCGCACCCCATCATGTAGCAGCGCTCACAGCATTACCCCAGTAGCGCCCCCACCCCGCACCCCATCATGTAGCAGCGCTCACAGCATTACCCCAGCAGCGCCCCCACTCTGCACCCCATGATGTAGCAGCGCTCCCAGCATTACCCTAGCAGCGACCCCACCCCGCACCCCATGATGTAGCAGCGCTCCCAGCATTACCCCAGCAGCGCCCGCACCCCATGATGTAGCAGCGCTCCCAGCATTACCCCAGCAGCGCCCGCACCCCATGATGTAGCAGCGCTCCCAGCATTACCCCAGCAGTGCCCCTACCCCGCACCCCATCATGTAGCAACGCTCACAGCATTAATCCAACAGCGCCCCCACTCTGCACCTGATCATATAGCAGCGCTTGCAGCATTACCCCAGCAGCGCCTCCACCCTGCACCCCATCATGTAGCAGCGCTTGCAGCATTACCCCAGCAGCGCCTACACCCTGCACCCCATGATGTAGCAGCGCTCGCAACATTACCCCAGCAGCGCCCCCACCCTGCACCCCATCATGTAGCAGCGCTTGCAGCATTACCCCAGCAGTGCCCCCGCCCCGCACCCCATCATGTAGCAGCGCTTGCAACATTACCCCAGCAGCGCCCCTACCCTGCACCCCATCATGTAGCAGCGCTTGCAGCATTACTCCAGCAGCGCCCCTACCCTGCACCCCATCATGTAGCAGCGCTTGCAGCATTACCCTAGCAGCGCCCCTACCCTGCACCCCATCATGTAGCAGCGCTTGCAGCATTACCCCAGCAGCGCCCCTACCCTGCACCCCATCATGTAGCAGCGCTCACAGCATTACCCCAGCAGCGCCCCCACCCCACACTCCATCATGTAGCAGCGCTCACAGCATTACCCCAGCAGCGCCACCACCCTGCACCCCATCATGTAGCAGCGCTTGCAGCATTACTCCAGCAGCGCCCCCACCCTGCACCCCATCATGTAGCAGCGCTTGCAGCATTACTCCAGCAGCGCCCCCACCCTGCACCCCATCATGTAGCAGCGCTTGCAGCATTACTCCAGCAGCGCCCCCACCCTGCACCCCATCATGTAGCAGCGCTTGCAGCATTACTCCAGCAGCGCCCCCACCCTGCACCCCATCATGTAGCAGCGCTTGCAGCATTACCCCAGCAGCGCCTACACCCTGCACCCCATGATGTAGCAGCGCTCGCAACATTACCCCAGCAGCGCCCCCACCCTGCACCCCATCATGTAGCAGCGCTTGCAGCATTAATCCAGCAGCGCCCCCACCCTGCACCCCATCATATAACAGCACTCACAGCATTACCCCAGCAGCGCCCCCACCCTGCACCCCATCATGTAGCAGTGCTCGCAGCATTACCCCAGCAGCGCCCCCAACCCACATCAGCAACATCTTGATTTCATTAAGTAAAACTAAAAGTTCTCCGGAGACCTCCAGCAGAAATCAACAAGGGGGCAGATTTGGGAAGTTAGGAGGTCAAGTTGCTTTGCACGTGTAATGTCAGAGTTCATGTTTGCTGGAGAAAAGAAAACTCTGCCAGCCTGGAAGAAAACCTGAGTCATGTATCTGCCAGGAAGTAAGTAGAGCCGCAATATCACACACTGCGAGTCCTGAGCGCAAAGCGAGAAACATCTGGATACACATCTGAGTCGTATCCTACTTCAGATTCTATAGCTGAAATCTCCCAGCATTCCCTGCTTGTTCAGTGTCTGCACAGAGAGTGCAACATTGTGTCATCTGATGTAGAAAAATCGAAACATTTCTGCTGAGGACAAAACATGACAGCAACGGAACCTGTGCAAAAACTTCCTTTCAATGACACACAGGGGAGCCCCCCTCAGGCTGCGGTCTGCAGGACCTCAGAGGGGCGACACGTTGCAGCCCGGACAGTATTTTTTTTTTTACCAGCCATATTAAAAGCCAGTGGAAAAACATTGTCCCTCAACCACTACTAAGGGTGACCGATTGTCGTATGCGATGGCCCCCCAGACCATCACACCAGCAGGGGGCAGTGTGACACTCCACAGCAAAGGCAGGTTTGCAGCGCTCACCCCGAGGTCTCCAGACACAAACACGGATGTCGTCAGCGCCCAAACTAAACCTGGATTCATCGCTGAAGACAACCTGGATCCACTCCTTAGCGTCCAGTTTCATCATTTATGACACCACTGCAAAAGGAGGCGACAGTGGGTGACAAACGCCGTACATGTAATGGGGGCCGTGTTGGTGACAAAGGGCGTACATGTAATGGGGGCCATGAGACCAAATGTCCTTCAGCCAAGCACCTGGAAATGGTTCCGACAGACACAGGTGTGTAACGATGGCGCCACCTGCCTCTGGACGGCAGATAACGGAACAGTTGGAGCTGCTGGTGCTCGCCGGATGATCAGAACCTCCTCTCGACTGGTGGCCTTACCGGGGCATCCTGAGCACGATCAACTTGTGTGCCCTTATCCACCGGAGCCAATACCTTCTAACAGTCTGGACAGACGCTCCTCTCTACTGGTGGTCTGTAGGGGGCGTCCTGAGCCTGGTCACCTTATGTGCCCTCATCCACTGGTCGCAACACCTCCTAACAGTCTGGTCGGACACTCCTCTCTACTGGTGGTCTGTAGGGGGCATCCTGAGCCCAGTCACCTTGTGTGCCTTCACACATCCACTGGTCCCAACACCTCCTAACAGTTTAGTCAGACGCTCCTTTCTACTGGTGGTCTGTCGAGGGTCCTGAGTCCGGTCACCCTGTATGCTCTCACACATCCACTGGTCCAAACACCCCCTAACAGTCTGGTCAGATGGTCCTCTCTACTGGTGGTCTGTCGGGGGTCCTGAGCCTAGTCACCTTGTGTGCCTCACATATCCACTGGACCCAACACCTCCTAACAGTCTGGACAGAAGGTTACTAGTTGGCACTATTACCGAGAGAGGGTTACTAGTGGCAGTATTACTGAGAAAGGGTCACTAACAGGTACAACTATTGAGAGAGGTCACTAGTGGGCACTATTACTGTGAAGTGGTCACCAACAGGCACTGTTACTAAGAGGGGGGTCACTAGTGGGCACTATTACTGTGAAGTGGTCACTAACAGGCACTGTTACTGAGAGAGGACACTAGTGGGCACTATTACTGTGAAGTGGTCACCAACAGGCACTGTTACTAAGAGGGGGGTCACTAGTGGGCACTATTACTGTGAAGTGGTCACTAACAGGCACAACTATTGAGAGAGGTCACTAGTGGGCACTATTACTGTGAAGTGGTCACTAACAGGCACTGTTACTAAGAGGGGGTCACTAGTGGGCACTTCTACTATGGCCCACACAAAGAACATGGCTTAATGTAGAGAAAATTGTTGCTGAGCGTGCTGCAGTAGTTGTCTATCTTCTCATTATTTGAAGATTGGAAGGTATGGGTATGCAGCAAGCCCATTACATACACATCACACGGGACATATACTGCTAGCGCGGTGCATGCAGCGTGTCACCCATACACTACATATAAGTCACCCACACTACAAACACATCAATGGAACACTTCCATGGCGCTGTAATATTACTCGGCGTCACTATAGAGGTGCAGAGACTGCAGTTGGGGGACTTGGAGTCAATTCTATCAATGTTATGTCAGTTCTTGGGGGTGAAGGGGTTGGCAAGGGTTTTGCACTGGGGCTCGAAGCTCCGTGCCACACCTGGGCTTTCTAGGACTAACCCATAGGTAACAGCGAGGGTTGCAGAACGCGCCTCTCCTGCGGAGATCTTCTGGACGGCTGACTTGCTGAGTAAATATTCCTCTTTGCACGGCGCTTCAGGTCTTTAATGGAACTTGGAGCTCCTAATGGTCTGCGCCGGGGATCATTACTCCTCACATTCCAGCAGGTTCTACCAGCTCTTAGCCATTAACTATCATTTTTGTTCAAACGTCCCCGCCGCCGCCGACCGGGGCAAGTGCATCAGCAGACGCCACAAAGAGACCTTTCAGAGGTTTGCTTTAATGTAAAAAATGGGAACGTGATCCGCGGTAATCACTGGATGAAATCTGCAGCCATTATTCAACCCTTGCTGGAGGCTGACCTTGTGGTGAACTGAATCCGGGCAATTAGGGGGCTGCAGGAGGTAACGGGGACCACCACTCGAAACCAGGCATTAGATTAGGAAAATGCAAGCTGACACCTGAAAGTGCAACCTTGTAGCGCCCAGAAGACGATTCGGAGGCTTTTACTTCTACTTTTCTGTTTTATTCAGTTTATGTTTTCTTTGAGAATTACTATTTAACCCCTTAGTGACGCGGCCTATTTTGGTCCTAAAGGACGCAAACATTATGGAGGACTTTCATCTACAGTTTTCAACAGCCATAACATTTTAATATTTCCGTCGACGCGGCCGTATGAGGGCTTGTTTTAGGCATGACGAGCTGTGGTTTTTATTGGTACCATTTTTGGGGTACATATAATGTATTATAGAACTTTTATTAATTGTTTTGTAGGGGAGAGGGAAAAAAAACACAACAATCCCGCCATTGTGTTTTTTTTTTAACAGTGTTAGTCATGCAGCATAAATGACACGATAAATGTTTTCTGCGGGTCGGGGTACAGTTACGACAATACCAAAATAATGTAATTTTGTTTAGTTTTTTTTTTTACTTTTGAACAATAGAAAAACTTTTTCGGGGGAAGTAATTTTAATTTTTACAAAGTTCAATAACTTTTTTCTTTGAACGGAGCTCTGTGGGGGGATGGGGGGGTTTGTTTTCGCATGACAAGCTATAGCTTTAATGAAGCACCATTTTGGGGTACATGTGGCTTTTTTGATCAATTTAATTGCAACTCTTTTGGGAGGCAAAATGAATAAAAAAGCATTTTGGAACCATTTTTTTAATACCATTTGCCGTGCAGGATAAAAAGTGTGTCCGGTTTATTGTACGGGTCGCTATAGATGTAATATTACCAAACGTGTTTTTTTTTTTGTTTTTTTTTAAAAGAGGGAAAGTGCACAAAGTTTTTAGCTTTTTTAATATATTTATGTGGTTTTTTTTTACTATTTTTTATTTTTTATGCTCCTGTAGGGGACTTGAACCTGCGATGTTATAATCGCTCAGATAATACATTGCAGTACTTATGTACTACAGTGCATTATCACTATTCATGACACTCACAGGCCATGGCAGACTCAGGCGCCATCGCAATCCATCAATCCTTTTGTGAACCCTTCACATACTCCGAACAACATTGATTACTGCATGTAAGGGGTTAATAGTGGAGGTCGATGTTATCACCAATCCCTGCAGTTGCAGCGGTAGGCCGGCTATTGGTCAGTTTCTGAACCCACACCATCCATATATACCATTCATGTCTTTTCTGGGGAACATTGAGTAACACCCACAGGCGTGGAGAAAAAGAAAGTGAACCCTTGAATTGAACAACCCTATTTTTAGCAGTTATCACCTCCCCCAAATGACTGCAAATAAAAGTTGCCCAACGTCAGGCCTCCCTCACACAGGCGTTTGTCTGCAGAGTTTAGAGCTGCTTTTTCAGCCCTGTGCTAAACGCTGTACAACGCTCCCATTCATTTCAATTGGGCTGCTCACACAAGCATCAAAATGCAGCGTTTCCAATGTTGCTCTTTAACAGTGATGCGTGTTCTATCTTTGCCCGTTTTCAACTCTGCGTTGCCCATTGAAATGGGTGGGCAGTGGTTTCAGCGCTGCCCAAAATGCGGCACAATTTGGTACCGCATTTTTGGCTGCGCTAAACGCCCTAGCTACACTACAGGGGCAAAAATAAATCAATACTCACCTAGCAGACGCCGTCGGGTCTCTGACGCTGCTCTTCGACACTGCTCCAGGCTTCCACTGTACTTGGCATCCCCGACAAAGCATCTCTTTCTGGTAATGGGGATTGAAGACCCCACCTCCAGCAAGAGATTGCTCTGATTGGCTGAGGTGCTTGGCTAATCACAGCCATTCATTGAATGGCTCAGGCAAGCAGAGCCATCTCTTGCTGGAGGCGGGGTCTTCAACCCACAATACCATCAAAAGACGGTCTATCGAGGATTACAAGTGCCGGGGAGCCTGCACAGAGCTACGGAAAGCAACAGCAGAGACCCGACAGCGATAGCTAGGTGGGTATTTGCCAAAATGCTGGTGAAATGCGTGTAAGCTCAGCGTTTCTGCAAACGCCTGTGTGAAGCCTCCTGTCCCCGGGCCTGCACGGTTTCCCCATGCACAATCCTGCAGCAGATTCCACCAGGCCTGCAGACATGAGGCCAGAAAATACATTATACTCACCTGTCTGGACGCTGCAGGGCTCTCCTCCGTGCAGGCCGGATCTTCTTTCTTCTACAGGTGTGCCGGGTGCATGTGCCGTGCCGTCTTTTTTTTTTCCCCAAACTCCTGCTTTCCCGCGGCACGGATGCAGTGACATCTGCATCTGTACCGCTGATCCGGACGTCTTCCATTGGCTTCAATGGAAGCAGCGGGAGCCGTATGTGTGGTAAAACCGCACAAAAATGGAGCATGCTGCTATTGTTTTCCCGCGTGTGCGATCCATGTGCCAGGGAAAAATGACATCCGCAGGTATTTAGTAATTGGCGGGTGCCCAATGATTCCCTATGACCGCGGATCGCACATGCGGTTTTTAAAATTCCATTTTTGCCGTGGACATGAGGCCTTAGGGAAGCCTTAAGGAGGGATTTTGGACCCTTCCTCCCTGCAAATAAGTTTCAGTTAATCAATATTTCTGGGATGCCTTGTGTGCCCAGTCCTCTTCAGGTCATGCCACAGGATCTCCATATGGTTGAGGTCAGGACACTAATATGACTATTCCAAAACACAAAACTTCTTCTTTTTCATGCAACTGTGCTTTCAAACTCTGTCCATGCCTTTAAGCAGCAGGCACTCAGGGGCGTATATTTAATTAACTCAAGAATAGGAAATCCATCAATCTGACAGCGGGTCAATGTCTTGTGTATAGCGGGTGAAGACGGGAGTATCTGTGGGATGAATCAGATCTTTTGTGTAAATGTCAAAGGCACCTGACATGAAACAGGTCTACCAGACTCTCCCGCCAGCTGCAGTAGAATATTCAGACGGTTCATGCCAAGCAACATCAAAGCCGCCCGTCTTGCTGCCCACCTTCCCTGACCCATCCTCTAAGGACAGTACCCGCTCGCTCTTATTAGTTTGGCTTTGATTACCTTTCTTGTTACTGTAATAGCAAGTCTTGGAGAAGATCCCACTTACTGGCATGAGGAGGAGGGAGGAGTCGTCGGGGCGCATTTACCACGAGTTTCTCGTGCGATTTCTATGTATTGTGAGATGAACACAAATCACACGCAGAAAGAAGTCAATGCTTATAGTGGCTCTATTTACAAGTTCAATTTTTCTCACACAAAACGTCCTATTTTGGGGCAATTCTGTTGAAGAATCACCCGTTCTTCCCCATGGGAGCAAAAAAAAAAAACACGCATTGTCCTTGCATGTACATGCAAACTTCATGCGATGCGATGTGTATTTATTTGCCCCCATAGGGAATAATGTACGTTTTTCACGGTGATGCAATGCTTGTTTCTTGCAAAAAGCATCGCACTCGCTTAAAAATCGCAACTTTGTAAAGGCAACGTTGGTCTGAGTTTCTCTGACCGATATCACCCTCACTCGGAACTGGCATCTTGTCTTATTATCCTGACAATAGATCAAACAACCACAAGTGATTAATGAGCAGGACTAAGGCAGTCACAACAACGCATGGTGTCATATAGGTGGGTGGGCAGCTATTGGGTCATATTGGGACGTAAGGTGCTGCCTATGACCCAATAGCCATTAGTTGGAAATGCAAATGCTTGTGCAAATGACATGAAACTTTTAATAAATTCCCCTTGAGCTTTAAGGGGTTGTACCTAGAGATGAGCGAGCACCCACATGCTCGGGTCCGCGTTATTCGAGTTGAGCTTTTCTTAAAATTCGAGAGCTCTACTTGAGTAACGAACCCCATGGACTACAATGGGAGACTCGAGCATTTTTATATGTGGGACGCCGGGTGCTGAGCTTTTTTTTTCTCCTAAGTTCATTCTCTCACTCTCTCTCTCTCTCTCTCCAAAAAAGTTGCCATTGACGAGTGCTGCGTTGCGGCGGGGAGGGGCCAAAACAGGCACATCACAGCTGGGAGGAGCCAAAAACTGGAGCGGGATCAAACACGGCTTGATGCTCATTCGAGTAACGAGCACCATTAAGTATGCTAGTATTTGAACGAGCATCAAGCTTGGCAGAGTATGTTCACTCAACTCTAGTTGTACCACAATATACTTATATCACCCAGTTAGGGGGTCTCACTGTAAGGCCTCATACTACAAATTGCCATAGTGATATAATGGAAAATATGCAACTGAAATTGCGCCTAAAATCATGTGTCAAAATTTGATGCAACTGGACTGACCATGTTCATAGGACGCTAACTGATTGGACGAATGCCCTGATATATTAAGGACAATTTGTGTTGCACAGTGAGTGTTCTGATGCAGGAAAAAAGGTAGAGGAAGCTGCAGATGGTGCTATCTGTGATGGTGAGGAACAGTCAACTCCACGGGCCCGAGGGATTAGAGGGCAGCGCCAGCTGCAAGAGTCAGATGGCGAGGGGAGCAGAGTGTAGCGTTTCTGACAACGCTGTGTGCAACTTGCATGCATCAGACTGTAAGTAGGGTCGGCCACAGTAGAGACTTCAGGTGTGCACACCAATAGGGACAGGTGCAATGTGTGACAAGCGGGAAAAGGCCTGCACTGCACTGGTTTTTAAGGGGTAGCCAAGGAGCCGTGTCACGGTGGCAATGAGTGCAGTACTCTCTATACAATCTTGCATACAAAAAAAGGTATACAACAGGATATGGATGACTAATGGATTTAGGTGAACGTGACACCAGTGCCTGACTTAAAAGATCTTGGTAGAGAAATAAGACTAACATACATATTTGAGTAAACTGCAGGCACACCATTTACTATTAAATGTGTCAGTCTGCAAGAATATTAAACAGTAGAACTGGCACATACACAGTTTAACCCTTGATATATGGATAAACAAGCCCTGGAGAGGCAGCAACTGAGATAACAGAAAGCTATAGAGAGACTATTGACATTTCTGCCACCGATGACTCCGATTTCTAATTCGTCCAAATTGCATCATGAAATTAGAAACTGGAGTCAAAATCGTTGGCAGAAATGTCAACAACCTTCGATATGCGGATGACACCACCCTGCTTGTGGAAAGTGAAATGGACCTGGAATACTGTATCCATCGAGTGCAAAAGGAAAGCAAATGCATGGGACTGTACCTCAACAGTAAGAAAACGAAAGTCATGACCGCGGTAGGCAAACAGTACAGTGAACATAATTTTATCTTCCTTGGATCCAAATCAATTGCAACGGGCAATCTGGACCTGAGAGCAAGAGACAGATTACACTTGGTAGGAATGCAATGCAAGGAATGGAATAGATCTGGAAAAGCAAGGACATTAGCATTGCAACAAAAACCAGACTGGTCAATGCAATCATCTTTCCCATAATGACGTATGGCTGCGAAAGTTGGACGCTCAGGAAAACAGACAGAAGGAAAATTAATGCGTTTGAACTCCGGTGCTGGAGGAGAATGCTATGGATACCTTGGGCTGCCATGACAACGGACAAGGTAGTGTTAGATCGCATCAAACCGAAAGTATCACTAAAGGGCAAAATCATCAAAGAGATGCTCTCTTTTTTGGGACACGGGATGCGCACAAACTCACTGGAAACACTTTTGATACTTGGCAAGGTCAGTGGAAAGAAAAGATCAGGACAACAAAGAACAAGATGGCTAGATACAATCAAGGCCACCGCGAACATGTCAATCAAGGAACTGAAAGAAGCGGTGAAAGAGAGGAATTTCTGGAGAACATTGATCCATAAAGTGACCGAAAGTCGGAAGTGACTCAACGGATAATCATCAGAGAGACTTACAAAACTCTATCATCCGGGTAACAGTAATTTGCCAGCCTGAAACACAAGCTACAATTCTCTAGTATTCATTTAGTGGGATGATCTGGAGAATGTTTCATCTCTGCAGCTTGCAATGCTGTGCCTGTGTTGGCTGTTTGGTGGCAGCAGGGAATAAAGGCACAGTTTGAAAGTATTTCAGATATTGAAGACAAATGCAGGCTTCTCTCAGTGTAGTGGATAATTGATTAGCTGCACACATGATTTCTTGAAGTTGGAAGTAAGCTTCTCTAGTTCCAAAACAGATGAACTTTCTAATCACCCCCACTTTCGCTTCTCCCTCTCTGACTCTCTCTCCACACTGACCCTCTTTCCTCACCTCTCAACACTTTTATAATTATCTATTGCAACAAAGATCTGTGGAGAGGGAAAAACTCCACTTTCTTCCACTCAGGAAACTTGTTTTTGCTCGGCTGCAGTCAGCTTCACCCCTCGAACAATCAGGGAGCTTCCTTCTTCTGCTGGGTCAGGTTATTTGCCGTTCTTTCAGCTACATATAAAGATTCTCCCCAGGTCCTAAAACGATTCCTTTACAGTGAAATTACTAAATTAAATTAACTATTTGGTTCCCTATTCTGGCCCAAACTTCTTATTAAGCATTCTTATTAAATCCAGCATCACTAGCCTTTGCTAAATGAGCTGTAGCTAGGATAGTTGCTCTTGACTTGCAATTAAGTCTGTGTGTCATGTTCCATACTTTGTGCTTCTATTAGAGTGTATTAATTGCAGACAAGCATTATTACAATTTCTCCAAAGGTACTACTGCGGTATAATTAATAGTATACGGTATCTAGACTACCAAAAGTGATAATCCAATTGCTTAATATTTAATGTTCAACTGTTTACTTTTATCTCTGTGTTCTCAAATAAATATTGCACACTTTGGTTACTCCATCTGCTGCATCATATTCTGAGCCTTGCACCGCTATACCTCGACCAATGAAATCACCGTTAATGTCACCACTGATCCCAAAATTCCGTTTTCTCAGTTCCCCTACTTGCAGCACCGGAGGCTCGCTGTACCCACCCGCAGTGACATCAGATAGTCGCACATGCACAGTGCCACTCCATTAATTTCAAAAAGGCTGATGGAAATAGCTGACTACAAGCGCTCGGCCATCTCCGGCAGTACCATTGAAGATGAATGAAGCACTATATACTTGCCTGAACGCCATTCATTCTCCTTCTTACTGTGCAGGAGCTGTAAATTTACAATGAGATTGAGGGGTAACACATGACTCCCATTCTCTTGATCGGCAAGGTTCTCAGCACTGAGACCCCAGTGAACAGATTTTTATCACCTACTCTATAGAAAGGTAACAAAAGTCTACTATGAAAAATGCCTTTAATGGGACCTGTATATATCCATGTGTGGCCAAGCTCAGATGGCCGTAACTCGCTGCGTACCGCACGGAGGCATGTGCACGGCATGTCGCAAGTTCGCAACGACATTGTGTACTTGATGTGTGCCACCCATCGTCATGTACTATCTTGGTCTGTTTGTGCACGTTTTTCACAAACATGGCTGCCTATAGGAACTTGGTAGAGCATACCCCACAAGAACACTGCGCGGAATACACTATACCAGCCCTGTAGTTGTAGGATTACTAAATGGTCATCAAAGGGGGACATTTGCTTTAGGGCCAGTGGACAGGATAATTGTTGTGGTTGACCAGGAATAAT
The DNA here is from genome assembly GCF_035609145.1 of Eleutherodactylus coqui. NCBI lineage: Eukaryota > Metazoa > Chordata > Amphibia > Anura > Eleutherodactylidae > Eleutherodactylus > Eleutherodactylus coqui. The sequence goes on from NC_089839.1 coordinate 309,535,840, forward strand.
TGTCTTGCAGAAGGATACACTGCTCCAGCTAAAGGGAGATTGGCTTTACTTTAACCTAAATATCAAGGTAGAACTCCTGGTCAATCTAATGTTGGTTTTGCACATTTTGTCAATGAAGTTGTTTGTTGGGTTTCGTATTACAGTAAACAAGAAAAATCCCGCACGAAAGCGAAGCACCAGAGATCCAGCAGTTAACATGTTAATGAACAGAAGAACTAAAATCCCATGGAATACTGACGTCATCTTATTGGGAACAAACCCTTCAAAGCAACTATCACAAATTCAGATTTCTTTGGGGAAATAGATGAAATTCCAAAGTTACCAATTCCACGACTAATTGTTACTCAGTCATCCAAGGTCAAAGCAATTTCTCCAAAACACAACTGATGTGAATTACTGTCGCATGTAGCCTTAGGGGAAAACAAATCCCTAATTACATTCTAAAACTTAACATGAAGGAAGAGATGGGCACTGCCTATATTACTGTAAGGCCACTCCTTATACGCCACGCTACAGCTTTATATAGAGTCTTACTGAAGTTATCAAGAAGAATAATACTATCATCTATGTACAATGTGCAAAAATATAAATACAATAAAGCTGCTCCCTATGTACAAGAATATAACTAATATAATACTGCCCCCTATGTACAAGAATATAACTACTATAATACTGCCTCCTATGTACAAGAATATAACTAATATAATACTGCCCCCTGTGTACAAGAATATAACTACTATAATACTGCCCCCTATGTACAAGAATATAACTACTATAATACTGCACCCTATGAACAAGAATATAACTACTATAATGCTGCTCCCTATGTATAAGAATATAACTAATATAATACTGCACCCTATGAACAAGAATATAACTACTATAATACTGTCCCCTATGTACAAGAATATAACTAATATAATACTGCCCTCTATGTACAAGAATATAACTACTATAATACTGCCTCCTATGTACAAGAATATAACTACTATAATACTGCCCCCTATGTACAAGAATATAACTACTATAATACTGCCCCCTATGTACCAGAATATAACTAATATAATACTGCCCCCTATGTACAAGAATATAACTACTATAATACTGCCTCCTATGTACAAGAATATAACTACTATAATACTGCCCCCTATGTACAAGAATATAACTACTATAATACTGCCCCCTATGTACCAGAATATAACTAATATAATACTGCCCCCTATGTACAAGAATATAACTACTATAATACTGCCTCCTATGTACAAGAATATAACTAATATAATACTGCCCCCTGTGTACAAGAATATAACTACTATAATACTGCCCCCTATGTACAAGAATATAACTACTATAATACTGCACCCTATGAACAAGAATATAACTACTATAATGCTGCTCCCTATGTATAAGAATATAACTAATATAATACTGCACCCTATGAACAAGAATATAACTACTATAATACTGTCCCCTATGTACAAGAATATAACTAATATAATACTGCCCTCTATGTACAAGAATATAACTACTATAATACTGCCTCCTATGTACAAGAATATAACTACTATAATACTGCCCCCTATGTACAAGAATATAACTACTATAATACTGCTCCCTAAGTACAAGAATATAACTGCTATAATACTGCCTCATTAGTACAAGAAAATAACTACTATATAACTACACCCTATGTATAAGAAAATAATTACTATAATACTGCTCCTATGTACCAGAACATAACTGCTTTAATACTGTCCCTATGTACAAGAATATAACTACTATAATACAACCTCCTATGTACAAAAATATAACTACTATAATACTGCCCCCTATGTACAAGAATATAACTACTGTAATACTGCCCCCTATGTACAAGAATATAACTACTATAATACTGCCCCCATGTACAAGAATATAACTACTATAATACTGCCCCCATGTACAAGAATATAACTACTATAATACTGCCCCCTTGTTCAAGAATATAACTACTATAATACTGCCTCCTATGTACAAGAATACAACTACTATAATACTGCCCCCTATGTACAAGAATATAACTACTATAATACGGCCCCCTATGTACAATAATATGACTACTATAATACTGCTCCCTATGTACAAGAATATAACTACTATAATACTGCCCCTATGTACAAGAATATAACTACTATAATACTGCCCCCTATGTACAATAATATGACTACTATAATACTGCTCCCTATGTACAAGAATATAACTACTATAATACTGCCCCTATGTACAAGAATATAACTACTATAATACTGCCCCCTATGTACAAGAATATAACTACTATAATACTGCTCCCTATGTACAAGAATATAACTACTATAATACTGCCCCCTATGTACAAGAATATAACTACTATAATACTGCTCCCTATGTACAAGAATATAACTACTATAATACTGCCCCCTATGTACAAGAATATAACTACTATAATACTGCTCCCTATGTACAAGAATATAACTACTATAATACTGCCCCCTATGTACAAGAATATAACTACTATAATACTGCTCCCTATGTACAAGAATATAACTACTATAATACTGCCCCCTATGTACAAGAATATAACTACTATAATACTGCTCCCTATGTACAAGAATATAACTACTATAATACTGCCTCCTATGTACAAGAATATAACTACTATAATACTGCCCCCTATGTACAAGAATATAACTACTATAATACTGCCCCCTATGTACAAGAATATAACTACTATAATACTGCCCCCTATGTACAAGAATATAACTACTATAATACTGCTCCCTATGTACAAGAATATAACTACTATAATACTGCCTCCTATGTACAAGAATATAACTACTATAATACTGCTCCCTATGTACAAGAATATAACTACTATAATACTGCCCCCTATGTACAAGAATATAACTACTATAATACTGCCCCCTATGTACAAGAATATAACTACTATAATACTGCCCCTATGTACAAGAATATAACTACTATAATACTGCCCCCTATGTACAAGAATATAACTACTATAATACTGCCCCTATGTACAAGAATATAACTACTATAATACTGCTCCCTATGTACAAGAATATAACTACTATAATACTGCCCCCTATGTACAAGAATATAACTACTATAATACTGCTCCCTATGTACAAGAATATAACTACTATAATACTGCCTCCTATGTACAAGAATATAACTACTATAATACTGCTCCCTATGTACAAGAATATAACTACTATAATACTGCCCCCTATGTACAAGAATATAACTACTATAATACTACCCCCTATGTACAAGAATATAACTACTGTAATACTGCCCCCTATGTGCAAGAATATAACTACTATAATACTGCCTCCTATGTACAAGAATATAACTACTATAATACTGCCCTCTATGTACAAGAATATAACTACTATAATACTGCCCCCATGTACAAGAATATAACTACTATAATACTGCCCCCTTGTTCAAGAATATAACTACTATAATACTGCCTCCTATGTACAAGAATACAACTACTATAATACTGCCCCCTATGTACAAGAATATAACTACTATAATACTGCCCCCTATGTACAATAATATGACTACTATAATACTGCTCCCTATGTACAAGAATATAACTACTATAATACTGCCCCTATGTACAAGAATATAACTACTATAATACTGCCCCCTATGTACAAGAATATAACTACTATAATACTGCTCCCTATGTACAAGAATATAACTGCTATAATACTGCCCCCTATGTACAAGAATATAACTACTATAATACTGCTCCCTATGTACAAGAATATAACTACTATAATACTGCCCCCTATGTACAAGAATATAACTACTATAATACTGCTCCCTATGTACAAGAATATAACTACTATAATACTGCCCCCTATGTACAAGAATATAACTACTATAATACTGCTCCCTATGTACAAGAATATAACTACTATAATACTGCCCCCTATGTACAAGAATATAACTACTATAATACTGCTCCCTATGTACAAGAATATAACTACTATAATACTGCCTCCTATGTACAAGAATATAACTACTATAATACTGCTCCCTATGTACAAGAATATAACTACTATAATACTGCCCCCTATGTACAAGAATATAACTACTATAATATTGCTCCCTATGTACAAGAATATAACTACTATAATACTGCCCCCTATGTACAAGAATATAACTACTATAATACTGCTCCCTATGTACAAGAATATAACTACTATAATACTGCCCCCTATGTACAAGAATATAACTACTATAATACTGCTCCCTATGTACAAGAATATAACTACTATAATACTGCCTCCTATGTACAAGAATATAACTACTATAATACTGCCCCCTATGTACAAGAATATAACTACTATAATACTGCCCCCTATGTACAAGAATATAACTACTATAATACTGCCCCCTATGTACAAGAATATAACTACTATAATACTGCTCCCTATGTACAAGAATATAACTACTATAATACTGCCCCCTATGTACAAGAATATAACTACTATAATACTGCCCCCTATGTACAAGAATATAACTACTATAATACTGCCCCTATGTACAAGAATATAACTACTATAATACTGCCCCCTATGTACAAGAATATAACTAATATAATACTGCCCCTATGTACAAGAATATAACTACTATAATACTGCTCCCTATGTACAAGAATATAACTACTATAATACTGCCCCCTATGTACAAGAATATAACTACTATAATACTGCTCCCTATGTACAAGAATATAACTACTATAATACTGCCTCCTATGTACAAGAATATAACTACTATAATACTGCTCCCTATGTACAAGAATATAACTACTATAATACTGCCCCCTATGTACAAGAATATAACTACTATAATAATACCCCCTATGTACAAGAATATAACTACTGTAATACTGCCCCCTATGTGCAAGAATATAACTACTATAATACTGCCTCCTATGTACAAGAATATAACTACTATAATACTGCCCTCTATGTACAAGAATATAACTACTATAATACTGCCCCCTATGTACAAGAATATAACTACTATAATACTGCCTCCTATGTACAAGAATATAACTACTATAATACTGCCCTCTATGTACAAGAATATAACTACTATAATACTGCCCCCTTGTTCAAGAATATAACTACTATAATACTGCCTCCTATGTACAAGAATACAACTACTATAATACTGCCCCCTATGTACAAGAATATAACTACTATAATAATGCCCCCTATGTACAATAATATGACTACTATAATACTGCTCCCTATGTACAAGAATATAACTACTATAATACTGCCCCTATGTACAAGAATATAACTACTATAATACTGCCCCCTATGTACAAGAATATAACTACTATAATACTGCTCCCTATGTACAAGAATATAACTACTATAATACTGCCTCCTATGTACAAGAATATAACTACTATAATACTGCTCCCTATGTACAAGAATATAACTACTATAATACTGCCCCCTATGTACAAGAATATAACTACTATAATATTGCTCCCTATGTACAAGAATATAACTACTATAATACTGCCCCCTATGTACAAGAATATAACTACTATAATACTGCTCCCTATGTACAAGAATATAACTACTATAATACTGCCCCCTATGTACAAGAATATAACTACTATAATACTGCTCCCTATGTACAAGAATATAACTACTATAATACTGCCTCCTATGTACAAGAATATAACTACTATAATACTGCCCCCTATGTACAAGAATATAACTACTATAATACTGCCCCCTATGTACAAGAATATAACTACTATAATACTGCCCCCTATGTACAAGAATATAACTACTATAATACTGCTCCCTATGTACAAGAATATAACTACTATAATACTGCCCCCTATGTACAAGAATATAACTACTATAATACTGCCCCCTATGTACAAGAATATAACTACTATAATACTGCCCCTATGTACAAGAATATAACTACTATAATACTGCCCCCTATGTACAAGAATATAACTAATATAATACTGCCCCTATGTACAAGAATATAACTACTATAATACTGCTCCCTATGTACAAGAATATAACTACTATAATACTGCCCCCTATGTACAAGAATATAACTACTATAATACTGCTCCCTATGTACAAGAATATAACTACTATAATAGTGCCTCCTATGTACAAGAATATAACTACTATAATACTGCTCCCTATGTACAAGAATATAACTACTATAATACTGCCCCCTATGTACAAGAATATAACTACTATAATACTACCCCCTATGTACAAGAATATAACTACTGTAATACTGCCCCCTATGTGCAAGAATATAACTACTATAATACTGCCTCCTATGTACAAGAATATAACTACTATAATACTGCCCTCTATGTACAAGAATATAACTACTATAATACTGCCTCCTATGTACAAGAATATAACTACTATAATACTGCCCTCTATGTACAAGAATATAACTACTATAATACTGCCCCCTATGTACAAGAATATAACTACTGTAATACTGCCTCCTATGTACAAGAATATAACTACTATAATACTGCCCTCTATGTACAAGAATATAACTACTATAATACTGCCCCCTTGTTCAAGAATATAACTACTATAATACTGCCTCCTATGTACAAGAATACAACTACTATAATACTGCCCCCTATGTACAAGAATATAACTACTATAATAATGCCCCCTATGTACAATAATATGACTACTATAATACTGCTCCCTATGTACAAGAATATAACTACTATAATACTGCCCCTATGTACAAGAATATAACTACTATAATACTGCCCCCTATGTACAAGAATATAACTACTATAATACTGCTCCCTATGTACAAGAATATAACTACTATAATACTGCCCCCTATGTACAAGAATATAACTACTATAATACTGCCCCCTATGTACAAGAATATAACTACTATAATACTGCCCCCTATGTACAAGAATATAACTACTATAATACTGCCCCCATGTACAAGAATATAACTACTATAATACTGCCCCCATGTACAAGAATATAACTACTATAATACTGCCCCCTTGTTCAAGAATATAACTACTATAATACTGCCTCCTATGTACAAGAATACAACTACTATAATACTGCCCCCTATGTACAAGAATATAACTAGTATAATACTGCCCCCTATGTACAATAATATGACTACTATAATACTGCTCCCTATGTACAAGAATATAACTACTATAATACTGCCCCTATGTACAAGAATATAACTACTATAATACTGCCCCCTATGTACAAGAATATAACTACTATAATACTGCTCCCTATGTACAAGAATATAACTACTATAATACTGCTCCCTATGTACAAGAATATAACTACTATAATACTGCTCCCTATGTACAAGAATATAACTACTATAATACTGCCCCCTATGTACAAGAATATAACTACTATAATACTGCTCCCTATGTACAAGAATATAACTACTATAATACTGCCCCCTATGTACAAGAATATAACTACTATAATACTGCTCCCTATGTACAAGAATATAACTACTATAATACTGCCCCCTATGTACAAGAATATAACTACTATAATACTGCCCCCTATGTACAAGAATATAACTACTATAATACTGCCCTCTATGTACAAGAATATAACTACTATAATACTGCCCCCTATGTACAAGAATATAACTACTATAATACTGCCCTCTATGTACAAGAATATAACTACTATAATACTGCTCCCTATGTACAAGAATATAACTACTATAATACTGCCCCCTATGTACAAGAATATAACTACTATAATACTGCTCCCTATGTACAAGAATATAACTACTATAATACTGCCCCCTATGTACAAGAATATAACTACTATAATACTACCCCCTATGTACAAGAATATAACTACTATAATACTGCCCCTATGTACAAGAATATAACTACTATAATACTGCCCCCTATGTACAAGAATATAACTACTATAATGCTGCCTCTTATGGACACGTTTATGGGATTAGGCGGCGGTCCAGCTGATCCTCTCCCCTTAGTGAAGCCTACTTGCATGGTTCTTGTCCTGTGGGTTGGATACATTGTATGACATATAATAGCGTTGCTGAGAACAGATGTTTTTGGTTTAGTTAATAACTTATTAGATTAATAATTCTCAGTTTTGTAAAGAAATGATTTTGCTTTTTGATGATTATTAATATAATTCTCATCGTAAAAAACAAACTTGAAGAATTGAAGCTTTTTTCTCCTATTTTTATTGCGACATCAGTGAAGTATGTTACAGCAGATGTTTGGGCACATGGAGGCTTCGGTCTCTGGAGCGGGTGAGCATCGTGCATGGGAAGCTGTCAGCTATGTAACAGTGTATTCCAGTAACCTGCGTCGGGTCTGGAGCCGACTGAGTATTTGGCAGGTTTGTTGTACCTTGGATGTGGACTGTCAGCTGTATTATGAGGCCACTTGACCTACGGCCTTAGGCAGCAGGCTGCCAGGAGCTCAGAGGGGTAGCAGAGTGTTGCCATCCAGCCAATAAGTCACTGGCCCAGCGGGTATTTATTTTTTACTTGCCTAATTAATGGCAGCATTTCATTCAGTGGGTCCACAGCTCCACTCCGGATACCACTGCTGTTACCTATGGCGGGCGCTAGTACTACTGGTGCCACTATAGGGGTCATTATTACTACTGGGGCCAGTATGGTGATCACTATTACTACTGGGGCCATTAAGGGGGTCTCTATAACTATTGGGGTCACTAAGAGGACACTTACTATTGGAGCCACTACGTGGGGCACTATTGTTTTGTCACTTCAGACAAGTCTTAATGATTCAAACGTTTTAGGTATCTTGTGTATTAACGGAAAGCCTGTTAAATGAGTGGCTTGCTGTGGGGGGCTGGCGCCATTCCAAGCTTCGCTGTAGACACCCATAAGGCTTGGGGCACCCCTGGATGTTACTACATGAGACGTTTTTTATACCAGTACATGTGAAGCTTTGTATCTCTTACAGGTTCACATATATCTGGTAGTATCAACAAGTATACAAGCCTACAGTGATTTATAGTGAACCTCAAACCTTCTAATGGAAAGTCCTTGGCTCGGTGAGATGATCGCGACGAGGACGGAGAAACGGCTTCCAGCAGCTGAAGTCATTGAATATTTCACAAGGAATTTATCCAACATGTAAAAACAAAACTGTGATTGTGAAAGTCTCCTGGAAACGTTGATGTCCTGTAGTGGAGCAGTACTGACGTTCCTGTAGTGCAGCAGTACTGACGTTCCTGTAGTGGAGCAGTACTGACGTTCCTGTAGTGCAGCAGTACTGACGTTCCTGTAGTGGAGCAGTACTGACGTTCCTGTAGTGGAGTAGTACTGACGTTCCTGTAGTGGAGCAGTACTGACGTTCCTGTAGTGGAGCAGTACTGACGTTCCTGTAGTGCAGCAGTACTGACGTTCCTGTAGCGCAGCAGTACTGACGTTCCTGTAGTGCAGCAGTACTGACGTTCCTGTAGTGGAGCAGTACTGACGTTCCTGTAGTGCAGCAGTACTGACGTTCCTGTAGTGGAGCAATACTGACGTTCCTGTAGTGGAGCAGTACTGACGTTCCTGTAGTGGAGCAGTACTGACGTTCCTGTAGTGGAGCAGTACTGACGTTCCTGTAGTGGAGCAGTACTGACGTTCCTGTAGTGGAGCAGTACTGACGTTCCTGTACTGGAGCAGTACTGACGTTCCTGGAGTGGAGCAGTACTGACGTTCCTGTAGTTGAGCAGTACTGACGTTCCTGTAGCGCAGCAATACTGACGTTCCTGTAGTGGAGCAGTACTGACGTTCCTGTAGTGGAGCAGTACTGACGTTCCTGTAGTGGAGCAGTACTGACGTTCCTGTAGTGGAGCAGTACTGACGTTCCTGTAGTGGAGCAGTACTGACGTTCCTGTACTGGAGTAGTACTGACGTTCCTGTAGTGGAGCAGTACTGACGTTCCTGGAGTGGAGCAGTACTGACGTTCCTGGAGTGGAGCAGTACTGACGTTCCTGTAGTGGAGCAGTACTGACGTTCCTGTAGTGCAGCAGTACTGACGTTCCTGTAGTGGAGTAGTACTGACGTTCCTGTAGTGGAGCAGTACTGACGTTCCTGTAGTGGAGCAGTACTGACGTTCCTGGAGTGCAGTAGTACTGACGTTCCTTTAGTGCAGTAGTAGTGATGTTCTTGTAGTGCAATAGTACTGACACTCCATTAGTGCAATAGAACAGATGCTGCTGTAGTGCAGTAGTACTGACGTTCCTGTAGTGCAGTAGTACCGATGTTCTTGCAGTGCAGTTGTACTGACACTCCTGTACTGCAATAGTATTGATGCTCCTGTAGTGCAGTAGTATTGACCTTCCTGTAGTGCAGTAGTACTGATGCTCCGGTAGTGCAGACATTCCTGTAGTGCAGTAGTAATGACATTCCTGTAGTGCAGTAGTACTGATGTTCTTGTAGTGCAGTAGTACTGATGTTGTTATAGTGCAGTAGTACTGATGTTGTTATAGTGCAGTAGTACTGATGCTCCTCTAGAGCAGTAGTACTGACGCTACTGTAGTGCAGACATTCCTGGAGTGCAATAATATTGATGCTCCTGAAATGCAGTAGTGCTGATATTCCTCGAGTGCAGTAGTGCTGATGCTCCTGTAGTGCAGTAGTATTAACGTTCCTGCAGTGCAGTAGTATTGACATTCCTAGAGTGCTGCAGTGCTGACGTTCCTGTTTTGCAGTAGTGCTGATCTTCCTGTAGTGCAGTAGTGCTGATGCTCCTGTAATGCAGTAGTGCTGACGTTCCTGGAGTTCAGTAGTGCTGATGCTCCTGTGGTGCGGTAGTATTAACGTTCCTGCAGTGCAGTAGTATTGACATTCCTAGAGAGCTGTAGTGCTGACGTTCCTGGTTTGCAGTAGTGCTGACATTCCTGGAGTCCAGCTGTATTGATGCTCCTGTAGTACAGTAGTGCTGACATTCCTGGAGTCCAGCTGTATTGATGCTCCTGTAGTACAGTAGTGCTGACATTCCTGTAGTGCAGTAGTGCTGACATTCCTGCAGTGCAGTAGTGCTGATGCTCCTGTAGTGCAGTAGTGCTGACTTTCCTGGAGCGTTGTAGTGCTGATGCTCCTATAGTGCAGTAATATTGACGTTCCTGTAGTGCAGTAGTGCTAATGCTCCTGTAGTACAGTAGTGTTGACATTCCTGGAGTGCAGTAGTGCTAATGCTCCTATAGTGCAGTAGTGCTGACGTTCCAGTTTTGCAGTAGTGCTGATGTTCCTGAAGTACAGCTGTATTGATCTTCCTGTAATTTCGCAGTGTTGACATTCCTGGAGCCTAGTAGAGTTGACATTCCTGCAATGCAGTAGTGTTGACGTTCCTGGAGTGCAGAAGTGCTGATGTTCCTGGGGTGCAGTAATATTGACGTTCCTGCAGTGCAGCAGTGTTGACATTCCTGGAGTGCGGTAGTGCTGACGTTACTGGAGTGCAGCTGTATTGATGTTCCTGTAGTTCATCAGTGGTGACATTCCTGGAGGGCAGCAGTGTTGACGTTACTAAAGTGCGGTGGTGCTGACATTCCTGGAGTCTAGCTGTATTGACATTACTGGAGTGCAGTAGTGCTGACTTTCCTGGAGCGTAGTAGTGCTGATGCTCCTGTAATGCAGTAGTGCTGATGCTCCTGTAGTGCAGTAGTGCTGATGCTCCTGTAGTGCAGTAGTATTGACGTTCCTGGAGCGCAGTAGTGTTGACATTCCTGTAGTGCAGCAGTGTTGATGTTACTAAAGTGCGGTAGTGCTGACGTTCCAGTAGTACAGTAGTGCTGATGTTCCAGTAGTACAGTAGTGCTGATGCTCCTGTAGTGCAGTAGTGCTGATGCTCCTGTAGTGCAGTAGTGCTGACGTTCCTGTAGTGCAGTAGTGCTGATGCTCCTGGAGTACAGTAGTGCTGATGCTCCTGTAGTGCAGTAGTGCTGATGCTCCTGGAGTACAGTAGTGCTGATGCTCCTGTAGTGCAGTAGTGCTGATGCTCCTGGAGTACAGTAGTGCTGACGTTCTTGTAGTGCAGTACTGCTGACATTCCTGAAGTGTAGTAGAGTTGACGTTCCTGCAGTGCAGTAGTGCTGTTACTCATGTAGTGCAGTAGTGTTGGTGCTCCTGTAGTACAGTAGTGCTGACGTTTCTGGAGTGCAGTAGTGCTGATGCTCCTGTAGTGCAGTAGTGCTGACGTTCCCGGTGTGCAGTAGTGCTGATGCTCCAGTAGTGTAGTAGTGCTGACTTTCCTGTAGTGCAGTAGTGCTGATGCTCCAGTAGTGCAGTAGTGCTGACATTCCTGTAGTGCAGTAATGCTGACGTTCCTGGAGTACAGTAGTGCTGATGCTCCTGTAGTACAGTAGTGCTGACGTTCCTGCAGTGCAGTAGTGATGACGCTCCTGGAGTGCAGTAGTGCTGACGTTCCTGGAGTGCAGTAGTGATGACGCTCCTGGAGTGCAGTAGTGCTGACGTTCCTGGAGTGCAGTAGTGATGACGCTCCTGGAGTGCAGTAGTGCTGATGCTCCTGTAGTATAGTAGTGCTGACGTTCCTGAAGTGCAGTAGTGCTGATGCTCCTGTAGTACAGTAGTGCTGACGTTCCTGTAGTGCAGTAGTGATGATGCTCCTGTAGTGCAGTAGTGCTGATGCGCCTGTAGTATAGTAGTGCTGACGTTCCTGTAGTACAGTAGTGCTGATGCTCCTGTAGTACAGTAGTGCTGACGTTCCTGTAGTGCAGTAGTGATGATGCTCCTGTAGTGCAGTAGTGCTGATGCGCCTGTAGTGCAGTAGTGCTGACGTTCCTATAGTGCAGTAGTGCTGATGCTCCTGTAGTGCAGTAGTGCTGACGTTCCTGCAGTGCAGTAGTGCTGACATTCCTGTAGTGCAGTAGTGCTAATGTTCCTGTAGTGCAGTAGTGTTGGTGTTCCTGGAGTACAGTAGTGCTGACATTCCTGAAGTGTAGTAGAGTTGACGTTCCTGCAGTGCAGTAGTGCTGTTGCTCATGTAGTGCAGTAGTGTTGGTGTTCATGTAATGCAGTAGTGTTGGTACTCCTGTAGTACAGTAGTGCTGACGTTTCTGGAGTGCAGTAGTGCTGACGTTCCTGCAGTGCAGTAGTGCTGACATTCCTGTAGTGCAGTAGTACTGATACTCCTGTAGTGCAGTAGTGCTGATGCTCCTGTAGTGCAGTAGTGCTGATGCTCCTGTAGTACAGTAGTGCTGACGTTTCTGGAGTGCAGTAGTGCTGATGCTCCTGTAGTACAGTAGTGCTGACATTCCTGCAGTGAAGTAGTGCTGACGTTCCTGGAGTACAGTAGTGCTGACGTTCCTGTAGTGCAGTAGTGCTGACGTTTCTGGAGTGCAGTAGTGCTGATGCTCCTGTAGTACAGTAGTGCTGACATTCCTGCAGTGAAGTAGTGCTGACGTTCCTGTAGTGCAGTAGTGCTGACGTTCCTGTAGTGCAGTAGTGCTGATGCTCCTGTAGTGCAGTAGTGCTGATGCTCCTGTAGTGCAGTAGTGCTGACGTTCCTGGAGTGCAGTAGTGCTGATGCTCCTGTAGTGCAGTAGTGCTGACGTTCCTGGAGTACAGTAGTGCTGACGTTCCTGCAGTGCAGTAGTGCTGACGTTCCTTGAGTGCAGCAGTGATGATGCTCCTGGAGTGCAGTAGTGCTGATGCTCCTGTAGTACAGTAGTGCTGACGTTCCTGTAGTGCAGTAGTGCTGATGCTCCTGTAGTGCAGTAGTGCTGATGCTCCTGTAGTGCAGTAGTGCTGACGTTCCTGTAGTACAGTAGTGCTGACGTTCCTGTAATGTAGTAGTGCTGATGCTCCTGTAGTGCAGTAGTATTGGTGTTCCTGGAGTACAGTAGTGCTGATTCTCCTGTAGTGCAGTAGTGCTGATGCTCCTGTAGTGCATTAGTGCTGATGCTCCTGGAGTACAGTAGTGCTGATGCTCCTGTAGTGCAGTAGTGCTGATGCTCCTGGAGTACAGTAGTGCTGATGCTCCTGTAGTGCAGTAGTGCTGATGCTCCTGTAGTGCAGTACTGCTGACATTCCTGAAGTGTAGTAGAGTTGACGTTCCTGTAGTGCAGTAGTGCTGTTGCTCATGTAGTGTAGTAGTGTTGGTGCTCCTGTAGTGCAGTAGTGCTGACGTTTCTGGAGTGCAGTTGTGCTGATGCTCCTGTAGTGCAGTAGTGCTGACGTTCCCAGTGTGCAGTAGTGCTGATGCTCCTGTAGTGTAGTAGTGCTGACTTTCCTGTAGTGCAGTAGTGTTGGTGCTCCTGGAGTGCAGTAGTGTTGGTGTTCCTGTAGTGCAGTAGTGCTGATGCTCCAGTAGTGCAGTAGTGCTGATGCTCCAGTAGTGCAGTAGTGCTGATGCTCCAGTAGTGTAGTAGTGCTGACGTTCCTGTAGTGCAGTAGTGCTAATGCTCCAGTAGTGCAGTAGTGCTGACGTTCCTGGAGTGCAGTAGTGCTGATGCTCCAGTAGTACAGTAGTGCTGACGTTCCTGCAGTGAAGTAGTGCTGACGTTCCTGTAGTACAGTAGTGCTGACGTTCCTGTAGTGCAGTAGTGCTGACGTTCCTGCAGTGCAGTAGTGCTGACGTTCCTGGAGTGCAGTAGTGATGATGCTCCTGTAGTACAGTAGTGCTGACGTTCCTGGAGTACAGTAGTGCTGACGTTCCTGGAGTGCAGTAGTGCTGATGCTCCTGTAGTACAGTAGTGCTGACGTTCCTGTAGTGCAGTAGTGCTGATGCTCCTGTAGTGCAGCAGTGTTGGTGTTCCTGTAGTACAGTAGTGCTGATGCTCCTGGAGTGCAGTAGTGCTGATGCTCCTGTAGTGCAGTAGTGCTGATGCTCCTGGAGTACAGTAGTGCTGATGCTCCTGTAGTGCAGTAGTGCTGACGTTCCTGTAGTGCAGTAGTGCTGATGCTCCTGGAGTGCAGTAGTGCTGATGCTCCTGTAGTGCAGTAGTGCTGATGCTCCTGTAGTGCAGCAGTGTTGGTGTTCCTGTAGTACAGTAGTGCTGACGTTCCTGTAGTGCAGTAGTGCTGATGCTCCTGTAGTGCAGTAGTGCTGACGTTCCTGTAGTGCCGTAGTGCTGATGCTCCTGGAGTACAGTAGTGCTGACGTTCCTGTAGTGCAGTAGTGCTGACGTTCCTGTAGTGCAGTAGTGATGATGCTCCTGTAGTGCAGTAGTGCTGATGCTCCTGGAGTACAGTAGTGCTGACATTCCTGTAGTGCAGTAGTGCTGACATTTCTGTAGTGCAGTAGTGCTGACATTCCTGTAGTGCAGTACTGCTGATGCTCCTGTAGTGCAGTAGTGCTAATGCTCCTGTAGTGCAGTAGTGCTAATGCTCCTGTAGTACAGTAGTGCTGACGTTCCTGTAGTGCAGTAGTGATGATGCTCCTGTAGTGCAGTAGTGCTGATGCTCCTGTAGTGCAGTAGTGATGACGCTCCTGTAGTACAGTAGTGCTGACGTTCCTGTAGTACAGTAGTGCTGACGTTCCTGTAGTACAGTAGTGATGACGCTCCTGTAGTGCAGTAGTGCAGTAGTGCTGATGCTCCTGTAGTGCAGTAGTGATGACGCTCCTGTAGTACAGTAGTGCTGACGTTCCTGTAGTACAGTAGTGCTGACGTTCCTGTAGTACAGTAGTGATGACGCTCCTGTAGTGCAGTAGTGCTGATGCTCCTGTAGTGCAGTAGTGCTGATGCTCCTGTAGTGCAGTAGTGCTGACTTTCCTGTAGTGCAGTAGTGTTGGTGCTCCTGTAGTACAGTAGTGCTGATGCTCCTGTAGTGCAGTAGTGCTGATGCTCCAGTAGTGCAGTAGTGCTGATGCTCCTGTAGTACAGTAGTGCTGACGTTCCTGTAGTACAGTAGTGCTGACGTTCCTGGAGTGCAGTAGTGCTGATGCTCCTGTAGTACAGTAGTGCTGATGCTCCTGGAGTGCGGTAGTGCTGACGTTCCTGTAGTACAGTAGTGATGATGCTCCTGTAGTGCAGTAGTGCTGATGCTCCTGGAGTGCGGTAGTGCTGACGTTCCTGCAGTGAAGTAGTGCTGACGTTCCTGTAGTGCAGTAGTGCTGACGTTCCTGTAGTGCAGTAGTGCTGATGCTCCTGTAGTACAGTAGTGCTGACGTTCCTGTAGTGCAGTAGTGCTGATACTCCTGTAGTGCAGTAGTGCTGACGTTCCTGTAGTACAGTAGTGCTGATGCTCCTGTAGTGCAGTAGTGCTGACGTTCCTGTAGTACAGTAGTGCTGACGTTCCTGTAGTACAGTAGTGCTGACGTTCCTGCAGTGCAGTAGTGCTGACGTTCCTGCAGTGTAGTAGTGCTGACGTTCCTGTAGTGCAGTAGTGATGACGCTCCTGTAGTGCAGTAGTGCTGATGCTCCTGGAGTGCAGTAGTGCTGACATTCCTGTAGTGCAGTAGTGCTGACATTCCTGTAGTGCAGTACTGCTGATGCTCCTGTAGTGCAGTAGTGCTAATGCTCCTGTAGTGCAGTAGTGCTAATGCTCCTGTAGTGCAGTAGTGCTAATGCTCCTGTAGTACAGTAGTGCTGCCGTTCCTGTAGTGCAGTAGTGCTGACATTCCTGTAGTGCAGTAGTGCTGCTGCTCCTGTAGTACAGTAGTGCTGACATTCATGTAGTGCAGTAGTGCTAATGTTCCTGTAGTGCAGTAGTGCTGCCGTTCCTGGAGTACAGTAGTGCTGACATTCCTGTAGTGCAGTAGTGCTGACGTTCCTGTAGTGCAGTAGTGCTGATGCTCCTGTAGTGCAGTAGTGCTGACGTTCCTGTAGTGCCGTAGTGCTGATGCTCCTGGAGTACAGTAGTGCTGACGTTCCTGTAGTACAGTAGTGCTGACGTTCCTGTAGTGCAGTAGTGCTAATGCTCCTGTAGTGCAGTAGTGCTGCCGTTCCTGTAGTGCAGTAGTGCTGACATTCCTGTAGTGCAGTAGTGCTGCTGCTCCTGTAGTACAGTAGTGCTGACATTCCTGTAGTGCAGTAGTGCTGACATTCCTGTAGTGCAGTAGTGCTGCCGTTCCTGGAGTACAGTAGTGCTGACATTCCTGTAGTGCAGTAGTGCTGACATTCCTGTAGTGCAGTAGTGCTAATGCTCCTGTAGTACAGTAGTGCTGATGCTCCTGTAGTGCGGTAGTGCTAATGCTCCTGTAGTGCAGTAGTGCTGACGTTCCTGTAGTGCAGTAGTGCTAATGCTCCTGTAGTACAGTAGTGCTGACGTTCCTGCAGTGCAGTAGTGCTGACGTTCCTGTAGTGCAGTAGTGATGATGCTCCTGTAGTACAGTAGTGCTGACGTTCCTGTAGTGCAGTAGTGATGATGCTCCTGTAGTACAGTAGTGCTGACATTCCTGTAGTGCAGTAGTGCTGACATTCCTATAGTGCAGTAGTGCTAATGCTCCTGTAGTACAGTAGTGCTGACATTCCTATAGTGCAGTAGTGCTGACATTCCTATAGTGCAGTAGTGCTAATGCTCCTGTAGTACAGTAGTGCTGACGTTCCTGTAGTGCAGTAGTGCTGACATTCCTGTAGTACAGTAGTGCTGACATTCCTGTAGTGCAGTAGTGATGATGCTCCTGTAGTACAGTAGTGCTGACATTCCTGTAGTGCAGTAGTGCTGATGCGCCTGTAGTGCAGTAGTGCTGACATTCCTATAGTGCAGTAGTGCTAATGCTCCTGTAGTACAGTAGTGCTGACATTCCTATAGTGCAGTAGTGCTGACATTCCTATAGTGCAGTAGTGCTAATGCTCCTGTAGTACAGTAGTGCTGACGTTCCTGTAGTGCAGTAGTGCTGACATTCCTGTAGTACAGTAGTGCTGACATTCCTGTAGTGCAGTAGTGATGATGCTCCTGTAGTACAGTAGTGCTGATGCTCCTGTAGTGCAGTAGTGCTAATGCTCCTGTAGTGCGGTAGTGCTAATGCTCCTGTTATGAGTAGTGCTGACATTCCTGTAGTGCAGTAGTGCTGATGCTCCTGTAGTGCAGTAGTGCTGACGTTCCTGTAGTACAGTAGTGCTGACATTCCTGTAGTGCAGTAGTGCTGACATTCCTATAGTGCAGTAGTGCTAATGCTCCTGTAGTACAGTAGTGCTGACGTTCCTGTAGTGCAGTAGTGCTGACATTCCTATAGTGCAGTAGTGCTAATGCTCCTGTAGTACAGTAGTGCTGACATTCCTGTAGTGCAGTAGTGCTGATGCTCCTGTAGTGCAGTAGTGCTGACGTTCCTGTAGTACAGTAGTGCTGACATTCCTGTAGTGCAGTAGTGCTGATGCTCCTGTAGTACAGTAGTGCTGACATTCCTGTAGTGCAGTAGTGCTGCCGTTCCTGGAGTACAGTAGTGCTGACATTCCTGTAGTGCAGTAGTGCTGACATTCCTGTAGTGCAGTAGTGCTAATGCTCCTGTAGTACAGTAGTGCTGATGCTCCTGTAGTGCGGTAGTGCTAATGCTCCTGTAGTACAGTAGTGCTGACGTTCCTGTAGTGCAGTAGTGATGATGCTCCTGTAGTACAGTAGTGCTGACATTCCTGTAGTGCAGTAGTGCTAATGCTCCTGTAGTACAGTAGTGCTGACATTCCTATAGTGCAGTAGTGCTGACATTCCTGTAGTGCAGTAGTGCTAATGCTCCTGTAGTACAGTAGTGCTGACATTCCTATAGTGCAGTAGTGCTGACATTCCTATAGTGCAGTAGTGCTAATGCTCCTGTAGTACAGTAGTGCTGATGCTCCTGTAGTGCGGTAGTGCTAATGCTCCTGTAGTACAGTAGTGCTGACGTTCCTGTAGTGCAGTAGTGATGATGCTCCTGTAGTACAGTAGTGCTGACGTTCCTGTAGTGCAGTAGTGCTGATGCTCCTGTAGTACAGTAGTGCTGACGTTCCTGTAGTGCAGTAGTGCTGACATTCCTGTAGTACAGTAGTGCTGACATTCCTGTAGTGCAGTAGTGATGATGCTCCTTTAGTACAGTAGTGCTGATGCTCCTGTAGTGCAGTAGTGCTAATGCTCCTGTAGTGCAGTAGTGCTAATGCTCCTGTTATGAGTAGTGCTGACATTCCTGTAGTGCAGTAGTGCTGATGCTCCTGTAGTGCAGTAGTGCTGACGTTCCTGTAGTACAGTAGTGCTGACATTCCTGTAGTGCAGTAGTGCTGATGCTCCTGTAGTGCAGTAGTGCTGACATTCCTGTAGTGCAGTAGTGCTGATGCTCCTGTAGTGCAGTAGTGCTGACATTCCTGTAGTGCAGTAGTGCTGACATTCCTATAGTGCAGTAGTGCTAATGCTCCTGTAGTACAGTAGTGCTGACGTTCCTGTAGTGCAGTAGTGCTGACATTCCTATAGTGCAGTAGTGCTAATGCTCCTGTAGTACAGTAGTGCTGACATTCCTGTAGTGCAGTAGTGCTGATGCTCCTGTAGTGCAGTAGTGCTGACGTTCCTGTAGTACAGTAGTGCTGACATTCCTATAGTGCAGTAGTGCTGACATTCCTATAGTGCAGTAGTGCTAATGCTCCTGTAGTACAGTAGTGCTGACATTCCTGTAGTGCAGTAGTGCTGATGCTCCTGTAGTGCAGTAGTGCTAATGCTCCTGTTATGAGTAGTGCTGACGTTCCTGTAGTGCAGTAGTGCTGATGTTCCTGTAGTGCAGTAGTGCTGACGTTCCTGTAGTGCAGTAGTGCTGACATTCCTGTAGTGCAGTAGTGCTGATGTTCCTGTAGTACAGTAGTGCTGACGTTCCTGTAGTGCAGTAGTGCTGATGTTCCTGTAGTGCAGTAGTGCTGACGTTCCTGTAGTGCAGTAGTGCTGATGTTCCTGTAGTGCAGTAGTGCTGACGTTCCTGTAGTACAGCAGTGCTGACATTCCTGTAGTGCAGTAGTGCTGACGTTCCTGTAGTACAGTAGTGCTGACTTTCCTGCAGTGCATTAGTATACTGACGATCCTGCAGTATAATTCAGATATAAGTAGCTGCGCAGGCTTCATTGGCATGAGGTGACCTGAGACTGCCACCTCAGACGCTTCTCTGCAGGACCTCAAATGGGCAGCGATATTTTATTTTTGCCAGCCAAATTAATGCATGATACGTCATAATTGCCAGCTGTGAGTTGGCCGAGCAGCAACATATACATATGACATATATGACATATACACACACCCCTGAGATGACGCGGCATGCAAACATCACGTGACCGCGTCATACAGCCGGCCACGCCCCCCGCAGAGTATACGGCCCACTCCCATCTATCTCATCACTTATTCCTCCATTCACGGACCATAGTTATTTTCTTTTTATTGATATGCCGGCACTATAACTACATTTTGAGGGCCTCTATCCCTCTTTCCAATTTCTCGGGCTTACAGCCCCTCCCACAACATTATGCCTTCTGGCGCTGACTCCTCCTCTCATTATGACGCCATACGCTGTCACTACTAACCCCTCCCACAATATGGCGCTACCCATGTATTGACTGAGCTTTCATTTTCATTATAAATGTGAGTATGTTTTATATGTTTTACTTCATTGGGTTGAGAAAGGTGTTACTTAGACACCGAAACGCGTTGCCTTTTATTGATTCCACAATCGGTGGATTAAAAAATAAACCTTGGATTTTACCCTTTACACCGGTGTGTACTTTCGTCAGTGATTGGAGTCAGCACTTCAAGGAGGGGGCTTCTGCAACATACACACCCCCCTCCTGTCCAGTAAGTGTCTTTCTTATACCACTATTCACCTTTATGCTTATCGTTAAGGATAAAGAGTACCTACACATATAACACAAGTACCACGTAGTGCGGTGACATATTTTTTCTAACATCGTGTTATATATTTCTTTGTGAGGGTTACCCGTTTTAAGGGAAACCCTTTTCAAACGTCCTGCAGCTCTCCTGATAACACGTGGATCGGGTACTTGGGGAGTTACTTCGGAGTTTTGAAGACCTTGTGGCCGATTCCTATCATACTTAGTTGAGACCATGAAAAGTGGACCTATAAAATCTAAGTGTTCCATGGTGAGTATAAGTGAGGCAGAGGTTCCTCGGGGGCGGAGCCGTCTCAGAAGATCACCTCCTCAGTGTTGTGTGGGGAATGATTATATTTTCACTTTGAACTGTAAACCCGGTTTACCATTTATCATCACAATTACAGGAATGTATGTGAAGCTTATAATCCCGACAACAAGAGGGGAAGAGCTCAGATATTTTAGACTTCAGCTACCCCCACCCTAATGTAGTGTATTCACCGCCCAGAAACCCTGAGAATGTGTTTATGTGTCTGCGATGGTCGTGCGGTGCGGTCTACATGGTGCATATTTATACTTTCTTAATAATAATAACCAGATTGGCGCTGATGGTATGCACTATGTAAATATCGCTGTGTATTAGAGGGACTGAGATTTATTTATATGGGACCTGGAAGAAATATACAGAATTGACGGCTTTCCTTTCAATGTGTCATTTGCTTAAATACAACATGACTGACGACGAAGTTGGCGAGCTTCTGTTTGTATGCAGGCAGGATTTACAGGAAAACAAGTGACTATAAGCAGTATATTGTACTTTGTCACTACAATCTATATTTTGGGTTGACATGTAGACAAATATGTATCTGTATCAGCTCCCTGCTCCAAAATGTCTACGTCTGGTTAACTTTGGGCTCCTGCTGAATCGTGTCTCAAAGAATGGGTGGATATTTTAGAACAGCCATCTGCAGTTAATCATGGTGTCCATGGACCTGCAGAAAGAGGTTGGGGGTAATTAAGGTAGGTGGGCAGATTGCAAGCTAGATTTTGTAGCTCCAAGGACCTCCTCTGTCTTGTATTTAGAGTGTGTTGGGTTTTGCGGTGGTGGGTAGTTTTTTTACAGTAAGTTCAGCATGTTCTTGTTTTTTATGTGAAGTTTGCTAATAAAATGGCTGCTGGGGCCAAATGGCATGTTTCTTGTCGAGGCAGGTCGTCAGAAGTGGAAAAGGGAAAATGGTTAATGGAGTTGGGACAATTAGTGTTCCTTTGGGCAAACTGAACTCTACAGTGCTAATGTCATGCACAATGCTAGTCAAGTCTACAACCCTGTCAATGAAGGTGATACTAAAACGCATGTTGTTAGAAGCATCAAACACTTGGAAAAGTTCTTTTTCGGTGAGGTGGACTAGAGTGATAGTTATAAAAGTTAATATGGGCTGCCACAGGACTGGACACATGGATCAGATGGAGCAAGATCAAACTCCCAAGAAGATCTATGGTGGAAAGTTGTCAGATGAAGGTCAAAACATGCAATTGATGGACTATGTTGGAAGATGATGTCAAGAATAGTGGTCTCAAAGGTTGAGGGATCAAAGGGGTTCATGAGCAGATTCTTGTCTGGGATAATTGTAATAATTATGATGTTGAGTCACAGGTAGTTGTTGGGGAGGACAATAATGAAGGACAAGACTTTTGATAGGAAGTCAAAGACAAAATCTCTTATGTTGGCCAAACATCAAAAATACTTGTTGGCCAAACACTCGTTTAACTGACATCTATTCCTCCCACCCTCCCCATACACAGTCACACTCAACTCAACGCGCATGACTTTTCCATGGAGAAAGGAGAGTCTTTTGTTGGACATCTCTGGCGATAGACTGTTTCCTATGGGAACAAAACAATAGAGCATGTTGAAATCCAACATGCCTAATCATTCTATCCCCTGAAATCTGCCATCAAGGGAGAGTTGGAATACCTAAGCCTGTCCCACTGAAATTGGTGGGTTTGGCCAACCTTCTTCTGATCTAAAGGGACACCTTTAGAACCTGTGCAAATGACTCAATGAATAATAAGAGTCTCCTGATAGCTTGTGAGACTGGCCAAAAACCTTATTTGTCTCCACCCTGTTCTAGTACCAACATGGGGGCGGCACCCTACACCCTCGCTTACAGTGTAAAGGCTCAGTGGCTCGGAATCGGTGGCTGCGTAGTACAAGCACTGGACGGTGCCACTTTGTAGAAGCCTCTTAGAGGCTGTGTGTGTGGAGAATCACCTTTGAACACCCCCTCTCCATAGTGCCAGGGCCTGCAAGGTCATTGGAGGCCTATGGCGGGGTATAAATAGAAAAAAGCTGTGTCACAGATTCAGTGAGAGACTAGAAAGACTGCACAGACGTGGCAGCTGACGTTTGGGTACAGCTATCAGGGTGCTGTTTCCATACTGGGGGGAACAGCACATGAGGAGGACTTTTAAGTATTCTATGTTGGTGACCCAACAGACGGCCTGATGGACCAGAAGCCTACGGTACAATTGGGCAAATATTGTGAGCACTAGAAGGACCCTGATGACCAAGGATCATGGAAAAATGCATGATTTGAAGAAAGACACAGATCGTGTTGAAGGAGAGGGCAGCTCCCTTTCACATGGGACTCGGTCCCAGTAGAGGACAGTAAGGTGGGTCTGGATGCAAAGATGTCAGGCGCGTGAGGTCAGCCATAGTGTGCACACACTTAATGGACTTTGTAAACTGTGACAGATGCACAACTATTGGCTTGAGGGTTTATTATGTGTTGATGTTTGTGCAACCTGCAACAAGTGGGAAGGGGCCTGCACTGTCTGAGCGGTTTCTAAGGAATGGCTAAGAAGCCGTGTCATGGTAGTGATGAGTGTAGTTTTTCCAATACAATCTTGTGCACAGAAGGAGGTATTTAACAGGATCTGGCGGGGTGGTGAAGTTAGAAAATCGTGATGTCAGTGCCTGATTTAAAAGAAACTTTTGTGGAGAAATAGGACTAACAGACATGTTGAAGTAAACTGCAGGCACTACATTTATTATTGAACATGGCAGCCTGCAAATATTTTAGACAGTAGAACTTGCATAAACACAATTTAAACCTTGATCCATGGTTAGATAAGCCCTAGGGAGCAGCATTTGAGATATGGGAAGGCTATAGAGAAACAGACTCAGACTGAAAACCCCTTATTAATCCGACTAACAGTAATTGCTAACCTGAAACATGAGCTACAGTTTTCTAGTACACACTCAGTTGTTCCTATGGAGATTCTCTGCTGTCTGCAGCTTGTGGGTCAGGGGCTTCTCTAGCTGTTCACTGCAAGCATGGGGGGGAAGGCATGGCTTGAAAGGGTTTCAGGTCTTGAAGATGACTGTAGGCCTCCCTCAGAGTAGTGGGTACACGATCAACTCAATAGGGGGATGCAGGAAGGTTCAGGAACTTCTCCAGCGACAGGAGAGGGAAGAAAGCCAGCAAGATGGCTCCTAAGCTTAAAGGAGATGTCTCGAGGAAGCAGTTAAATTTTTTTTTTGCCCAGTCCCCCCCATTAAACATACATTACTAATTACCCCTGTAAATGACATTTCTAGCTGGTTCGTACTTACCGTTCCAGCGTTTCAGCAACTTATAAAAGTTTCCTCAAGATGGCCGCCGGCTCTTTCCCCGTCGCTCGCTGCAGCCCGACGTGCGCGCTCCCGAGACGCCGCCAGCTGTGTCTCCATGGCAACCGGACGCATCGCAGCCGCCGACCAGACGCCCCGCAGCCGCCGACCAGACGCCCACCGCCAGGCAGCAGGTAACCGGCGCTAGCCCCCGGCTCCCCAGCGCTAGACCCTCAGCCCAGGTGAAGGCCCCGGAGCCCAGCGCTAGGTTCCGGAGCCCAGCGCTAGTTCCCCCGGCCTAGCGGCAGCCCCCCCCGGCCTAGCGACAGCCCCCCCCGGCCTAGCGCTAGTTCCCCCATCACAGCGGCAGCCCCCCCCGGCCTAGCGACAGCCCCCCCATCGCAGCGGCAGCCCCCCCGGCCTAGCGCTAGTTCCCCCATCACAGCGGCAGCCCCCCCCGGCCTAGCGACAGCCCCCCCATCGCAGCGGCAGCCCCCCCCGGCCTAGCGCTAGTTCCCCCATCACAGCGGCAGCCCCCCCCGGCCTAGCGACAGCCCCCCCATCGCAGCGGCAGCCCCCCCCGGCCTAGCGACAGCCCCCCCATCGCAGCGACAGCCCCCCCGGCCTAGCGCTAGTTCCCCCATCACAGCGGCAGCCCCCCCCGGCGCAGCGACAGCCCCCCCCCCCGGCGCAGCGACAGCCCCCCCCCGGCACAGCGACAGCCCCCCCGGCGCAGCGGCAGCCCCCCCCCCGACAAATCACTTACCTGGGAGGCTTCTCGGGGCTGCTGGGCTGGGCTGGGCTTCTCCGCTGGGCAGCTCCAGTTTCTGCACCTTCCTCTAACAGAGGAAGGTACAGAATGGCCGCTGCAGCGCGCTCCCGAGCAGTGACAGCTCGTCTGCGCATGCGCAGAAGAGCTGTAGCGGGGAGCACACTGAAGCGGCTCGTGCTGAAAGGAGAAGACCGGACTGCGCAAGCGCGTCTAAAAAAGCAAGCTGCCAGCGAATTTAGACGGAACCATGGAGACGAGGACGCTAGCAACGGAGCAGGTAAGTGAATAACTTCTGTATGGCTCATATTTAATGCACAATGTATATTACAAAGTGCATTAATATGGCCATACAGAAGTGTATAACCCCACTTGGTTTCGCGAGACAACCCCTTTAATTAACTATTTAGTTACCTATTCTGGCCCCATCTTCTTATCAAATGAAATCCAGTATTACTACCTTTTTCTAAATGAGCTGTAGTTAGGACAGTTACTTTGACTTGCAGGTGAGTACTTTTACTGTACTGCCACACTTCAGGTCACTACATTTGTGCTGGGCATTTGGGGGTTATGGATGTGTGTTGGTTACACGGGGGTTAATGATGGACATCTATCGGAATGGCAGGGCACTTTATAAAGATGCTACACACCAAAGAGAAGCTATTGTATGAAAGTGATATACTGTTGTTTTGATGAATCTTTTG
Organism: Eleutherodactylus coqui; assembly: GCF_035609145.1. Taxonomy (NCBI): domain Eukaryota; kingdom Metazoa; phylum Chordata; class Amphibia; order Anura; family Eleutherodactylidae; genus Eleutherodactylus; species Eleutherodactylus coqui. Next base: position 309,561,739 of record NC_089839.1, read on the forward strand.
CACCTGCAGTGCGAGGAGTCCACGAATAGGCGGAGCTCTGAATTTACGTATAAACAAGAGAGACTGTCTGTATCACAGTGTGTGAGGCCGCAAGGATAGTGTGTGGTCGCAGGCCTGGAAAAGCTTAGTATGCATTATGCTGATGGAGATGTCATGATTGAATTGGGGTTTGAGTGCCTTGCCTTTCATAAAACAGTGACAATGTATATGTGTGACTTCCGGTTCAAGTTATTATGCAATGATAACATACCGAGCCCTACGGAGCAGAGAGAATATTCCAGTTTCAGTTGGGTAAAGTTTTTTTTTAAATCTGGCCTCCGTCCCCATCTGTCGGCTGCTGCGCCATCCTGAACCTGTTGACACATCACCACCCACAACATTCAAGCCTTTAGGCCCAAGGTTACTTTAGGCCACCCAATGGCTCCATAGTTGGCACTGTTGTCTTGCAGCACTGGGCGCTGGCTTCTCCTCTCATGAGGAACAATAACTGTATGGAGGTTGGATGTTCTTTTTTTGTGACTTTCCTCCAAGTACTTTTGTTTTTCTTCCAAATTTCAAAAAACATGCTAAGAACTAGTGAAAGTGATATTGCCGACCGCACTCATACTGCTGACGCAATTGACCCCGCTGGTGGTGCTCAGAGTTGAGTTTTGATGTGGGCATATTAGGATCTTCTATAAGGTTATGTGGTAGAGATAGTCTGGACTTCTTCGAGTTGTATGCCTACCCCTACTTGAATGTATTTTGAGGGCCACTGTAAGGTCGGCTCTTGTCTCTACTATATGTAATGTTCCTGTCCATAATCTAACCCTAAATCACTACTATTAGTCTGCCTCTTATTTTATGGAGTTTGTGGGGGTTGGCAAAGTCACAGTATGCAAGTGTGAGCTGGAACAAAGGCTCTAGAGCGCCACCTATTGGAAGGTACCTTACAAGTTGGTGTTCTCCACAAAAGGGTACTGCATTACTCAAATAATGATGTCTCCCCCAACCCAATGGGTCTTGGAATCTGTCCAGATTTGCCTTGTGCGGAAACAACTCCTATTGGTGCAAAAACTCAAATTTTTGTTTTGCTGTAGATCTTTCAAGTCATCCTTTATACAAGTTACAATTCTTTTTAGGAAACGTTATATCCAGGTGGTCATATCTATGTTCTGTCATTCTCTCTGATGGACCTCCAGGGGTGCTTTGAGCTGTTTTGCCTCATGGATGGTGCAGCCACATGGACCCCAGTCCAAAAACGTTTGCAAACGTTATTGCCCCCTGGACCTGTCTTCTTGTGTCCTGCTTCCATCCCCCTGAACTACTTTCACCTATAAATCCATCTTGGTCCCAACTGTCTTCTTGTGTCCTGCTTCCATCACTCCAAACTACTATCACCCATAAATCCATCTTGGACCCAACTGTCTTCTTGTGTCCTGCTTCCATCACTCCAAACTACTATCACCCATAAATCCATCTTGGACCCAACTGTCTCCTTGTGTCCTGCTGCCATCACCCCAAACTACTATCACCCATAAATCCATCTTGGACCCAACTGTCTTCTTGTGTCCTGCTGCCATCACCCCAAACTACTATCACCCATAAATCCATCTTGGACCCAACTGTCTTCTTGTGTCCTGCTTCCATCACCCCAAACTACTATCACCCATAAATCCATCTTGGACCCAACTGTCTTCTTGTGTCCTGCTGCCATCACCCCAAACTACTATCACCCATAAATCCATCTTGGACCCAACTGTCTTCTTGTGTCCTGCTTCCATCACTCCAAACTACTATCACCCATAAATCCATCTTGGACCCAACTGTCTTCTTGTGTCCTGCTGCCATCACTCCAAACTACTATCACCCATAAATCCATCTTGGACCCAACTGTCTTCTTGTGTCCTGCCTCCATCACCTCGAACTACTATCACCCATAAATCCATCTTGGTCCCAACTGATGTAGATTTTGACACTCAGAACAGGGTGTTTTTATTGCTATAAGTATTAGGAACTGAAGGAAATCTAATTATAAGCAGTAATTCCTCGTCTCGCGGCACACTTAGCGGACTCAGTCATTTCGTAGGGTTATTTTATGACGGGACTGCTAATATACGACTCCTAACAACGAGCCTCGAGTGATTCTGCACTTCTCACATGTGTAAAAAATTACAGTTATTATTGCAGAGGAAGAAATTCTTGTTGCACGAAATAAGCGTCGTTCTTCTAGATCCAGGAGTCGTTCTCTAGGTCCTCCTATAAACACTTGTCTGTAGCCGTCACATCCACTGGAGCCGGCGGACGCATTCATGTCCCTTCAGCCTTGCTTTAGAAATACTTCCTTATTTTTCATCGTAAGGTTCGTGCTGTTGGCATTAAGACGACTCAGTAGCTTTGATGAAACTCCAGGACTCAATTCCGTTTTTCCAACACATCTGCCAAATCTTGGAAACACTAATTTTATCTGCTAATTTCCACGGCACTTATTGAGATGTTGGCTCTCCGCAAGTTCCCAAGATGAAAAAGCCCAAACTGAAGTCTATAGAAATAGACGCTTTCACCATAGTTTATAATTTATAACCGCTCTTATAAACTCTCCGTGCTCCCGGAACGCTCACAGGACGCCCCCCTCTACTGGAGTCACAACTAGCAGAAGATCCATAGAGAAGACCAGTTGACTATATGGAATATTCTGCTCCATCCCTGAGCTCTGGCATTGGCTGCTGCAACCTGTAAGCAATATATCACAGATGGGACCTGGAGCCGGTGGGTTACCGGGAGCCGGGAGAGGGGAGTAATAGTTGGTTGGGTATCATCGTGCCATGGTTCTACTGGACCTGCTTTCAACGAAAAACCCACCCCAGGGTGTAAATGCACGCCGTGGGTGGGAAGCAGTTCCCATGAATGGGCCTACATTTACACCCTATGGGTGGCAAGGACTTAATGGCTGAGCCTGTACCATCCACAGCAGTAGCCGGCTGTGACTGACAGCCAGACTCCTGCTGCAACAGCAGGGATCGGTGAGAACACTAATCCCTTTTGTTAACCCCTTATATTCCATAAACAATTATGATTGCAGCATGTGTAGAGCTCACAAAGGGAGGGCGCTCAGCCCTCCACCATATAATTGTGAGGGGGAGAGGGGCATGGGTTACCCTTTATTCCGTGCAACCAGATGCCTGACAATGTTATCCAGATCTGCAACGGCCTGTGATAAGCTGTCAGTAGCCAAAATGTACTGCAGTACAAAAGTACTTCAATGTATTATCAATGTGATCTGATCATAGGTTTGCATATTCAAGTCCCCGACAGAGATGGTAAAAAAAAATAAACTCAACACACTTTTTATTCTGCACAGCAAATGCTATAAAAAAAAGGGGGGGGGGGGGGGATGGAGCAAAAATGCTCTTTCTTGTTCGTGTTGCTATCCAAAAAAACGCAATAAACATGATTAAAAAAAGCCATTAGTACCCCAAAATGTTACCAATAAAACTACAGCTTGTTATGCAAAGAACAATCCCTAACAGAGTCCATGGGAAAATAAAAAAGTTATGGGACTTTGAATGAAGTGATGCAAAAATATATGTATTCTCCAGAAAGATGGGGGAGGGGAGGGGTTATTGTTCAAAATTATAATTATCAAAAGTTTACGATCCCCTATATGTACACAGAGTATGGCACCAATAACCCCTGCAGCTCGCCACACAGGGAACCACCCCTCATACGGCCGTGACGGCGGAAAAATAAAAACCATTATGACTTTTGAAAGGTGGAGATGCAAATTCCAAAAAATCGTTGCGTCCTTGTGGCTAGAATATGTCCCTAAGGGGTTAAGGACCGTGCCGCCCCCCAGCACCGGGGTCTACAGGCGGTATGCAGGGCGCAGGGTTTTACCAGCAGTCTGTGATTTCCGCCAGCTCATGTTTGACTACAAGTTACATTTCTCTTTAATGACTCTTCCATCAAACAATTATATAAAGAGCCCTAAAAGTACGGATTCGCAGCGGCCGTAAAACCCAAATTACGGCCACAAGTGTCCAGACGCATCGGTTTAATCACAAAGGCTGCAGAAAATTGTGGTGTTTGCTTTGTCTTTGCACAAGTCGTTAACGGCTGACGGTTTGATTAGCGAGATTAGAGCGCCGCCATCTTGGGTAACAGCAGAGAAATAAATGAACAAAAACCGCGACAGGCAGAGCGCTGCGGGTTTATAGGCCATTAATTCCATCTCATGTAAGCTCTGTTCTGGCGGAGACATAAAAACGTTATATGGAAAGCGCAGCGCTCGGCGATGGAGGATTACATGTCTTTTATGGCACAGCGGGAGCCTCTGTGAAAACAGCGCAGCTGCCAGCAGCGCCAGACTTTTTCCAGGGACTATTTGCTGCAGGCCCGGAGAGTGAAGCCCCAGAGTATCACGTCCCGCGTGTAGTACCGCCATCCTCCTCCGTGGTAGTGGGGTCCCGCTGCGGCCACAAGCCCTGCGTGGATTATCTGCCCGCTCACTGATTGGATGCGATTACTGGACTCGCGGCTTTCTTGGGACGCCTTTTAGTGCTCACATAACTCTGCTGTAAAGTATCTATAGAACAGCGCCAACCTGTAACAGCGCCAACCTGTAACCTGTAACAGCGCCAACCTGTAACCTGTAACAGCGCCTTACAGCGCTCACAATATACTTGGGGGTTATTCACAGGGATATTTGATACATTGCAACTACTTTTAATCAGACAA